>NC_056741.1:1375243867-1375311367 GCF_019279795.1 Protopterus annectens | reverse complement strand
CCCACAGGAGACCCCTTTTGCGCTGTCTTCCCCAGCTTCTCCCTCTGAGGAAGTTCATCAAAAGAGCTCGTGCAAGAGGAAGCACATGGACTCCACATAGGAGTCCCTTACTGAAGGACACAGACTTTGATGATGGGGAAGGGTCCCCTCGCTCACCCTCTAAGGTATCCTTTGGTGATATTCTTGTGATTCTTAAACAGAGAGGTGACTGGCAGCCCTCGAACCCAACCTCTAAAGAGTCTGTGTTCTTGCAGGACTTTCGCACCCGGCCCCTACCTCCTGGGTTACTCCACCTGCCGACGAACTGGTCCAGTTCATCGTAAAGCATGCGTGGAAGGCTCCTGACACCATTTAGGCCATTTCCCAGAGGCCAGATAAAATTTTGTCCCCTCCTGCTACTGATCCCCATTGGTCCAAAGGTCTTCCTGTAGATGCTTTGGTGGTGGTGGCCACAACTAAAAAGGACGTGGTGGAAGAAGAAAGCCAGACTGTCCATCTGCCCAACAAAGAGTCCTGGTCTCTGGACAGAATAGGGAAGCATACTTTTGCATCCGCGACCTTTGCAATCAGGTCCCTGAACTACATGGCACACTTTACCAGGCTTCAAAGAGATTTAATTTCTGAGCTTTCTGAAACTTTGGCTGGTACTTTGTCTGATAAGGTCCATGACAAAGTGGCCTCTCAGCTAGCCACCATTGAATTGATATCTGACTCCTCCATGCGCCTGATATCTCACGCATCAGAAGGAGCAGCTAGAGCGGTGAGTTCAGGCATTGTTCTGAGATGACACGCCTGGATGCGCTTGTGTAATTTTGTGGAACCTTTCAAGGCTTCCTTTCTCAATGCTCCCATTGAAGCCTCTTCATTGTTTGGACCCAAGGTTAAAAGCACACTGGCCAGATGTGAACAGGACTGTAAGACCCTTTCTGCTGTGGGTGTCCGTTATTCTTCCCCTCAACAGGCTTTCTCCAGAAAGCAGACGAGTGGAAAGATATGGTATAAAAGGTCCCAGGGTCCTTTCCGTGACACACAGGCTGAGTTCTCCCCTAGAGGCAGAGGGGGAAACTCACAGGGAAGATGCCCCTTTTGGGGCAGAAGGGGTCTGCGTAACCAGGGTTCCAGGGACTCTTTCCCTGGCCAATCCTACCAGCGCTCCTGAAGAGCGGCCCAACTGCTTTCCTCTGGAAGTGGTTGGGGGGTTATTTCTCTTTGTACCCTTCTGCCTGGCTAACCATCACCACTGATTCTTGGGTACAAAGTATAATAACCAGAGGTTATCATATTCCCTTTGACCTTTGTCCCGTTCCCCCAACAAACTTACCTGACGTTCCACCCAGTCAAAGGGAAGAAGCAGCATTAGAGATTTCAAAACTGCTAAGAAAAAGAGTCATCCAAATAGTTCCTCCAGACCAGATAGGATCTGGATTCTACTCAAGACTATTTTTGGTGCCAAAGAAAACCGGGGACTGGAGACCAATTTTGGATCTCAGTGTACTGAACGAGTTTGTAAGAGTACAAAAATTCTGGATGGTCACAATACAGTCTATCCTTCCACTTTTGGAATAAAGATGATTGGATGTGCTCAATAGAGCTTCAAGATGTGTACCACCACATAAAAGTGGACAGACCATCAAGAAGATTCCTTCACTTCTGTGTGGGAGCCAGTCACTACCAGTTCAGAGTACTGCCCTTTGGACTCTCTACAGCCCCCAGAGTGTTCACAAAGTGCATGGCAGTTGTCACAGCTCACTTGCAACTACAGGGATTCCAGGTGTTTCCATACCTAGACGACTGGCTCATCTCCGCCCCCACCAGACATCTATTGGAAGAAGCCCTGGCATACTCTCTCCTTTCTGCAGAAAGGCTAGGCATAACCATAAAATGACAAAAATCCAGTCTCACCCCATCTTGGTCCACAGAATTCATAGGGGTCATCTTGAATACAAAGAATTGCAAAGCATCCATCCCAGAGCACAGAATTCTAAGGATAAAGCAGCAACTGATCCCAATCCTTTCAAGGGAGAAATCTCTGTTCTACATTTGTTGGGTTCCATCAATATTGTCCCCTTGGCCAGTTTTCACATGAGGCTCTACAATGGCTACTGCTCACCCAATGGTATCCTTTTCAGTGCCCTCTTTCAGCCAAGATTCGGGTAACTCACAGGTGCAAACAGGATTTAAATTGGTGGATGTCCCACAACCCATCACAATGTTCTCACCCCTCCTTCTCCCAACAGCCCAAGGCTACAGTGACCATGGACACCTCCCTGAAGGGGTGGGGAGGCTATGTCAGGGACAGACAGTCCAAGGTACTTGTTCTTAAATGGAGGCCCATCTGCATATAAATGTTCTAGAGCTAAGTGTGGTGCTTCTGGCGTTGCAAGCATTCCATCCCCTGCTGCCATCTGGGTCTATTGTGATACAATCAGACAACATGGCGGTGGTCTGGTACATCAACAAACAGGGCGGAACCAAATCTTACCCACTCTGTCGAGAGGCCATGAGGATATGGCATTGGGCGATGGCTACCAACCGTTTACTTCTAGCAACGCACATTCCCGGGAGTTCCAACATGATAGCAGACAGACTCAGCAGGTGTATACTACAACCTCATGAGTGGCCCCTGCATCCCTTGATAGCAGCGGAGATTTTCAACCGCTGGAGTCTTCCTTGCTGTGACCTCTTTGCGTCCCCGACCAACTACAAATGCAGCAACTATTTTGCCCTGATTCCCCCTCCGGGACAGTCACCCAGGGATGCTGTAGTCCACGATTGGCCCTCGGGTCTACTTTATGCATTTCCACCTCACCCCCTCATTCCTCAGTTTCTGAAGAAAGCCCGCCAGTTGAAGAGCAAAGTAATCCTCATAGCACCATATTGGCCTCATCAGATTTGGTTCCCCTTCCTTTGGCCTCACCTGCTAGATCAACTGTGGATTCTCCATCCAACCCCGGGGTTGATCTCCCATCCACAGAATCTGATTCATCCCAACTTGAACAGCCTGAAGCTCACAGCTTGGCTCCTCCAATTCCCTTGATTGCCAGGCAAAATGATCTTTCTTTGCCAGTACGTGACATTCTTATTGCATCTCATAAGTCTTCCACCAGAATTACATATCTCAGCAAGTGGAAAAGATTTGCTTTTTGGCTGAAAGAAAAACAGGTAGATCCTTTTTCAGCACCAGTGTCGATAGTACTGGAGTAACTAGCCACTCTATTTCAATCCAGACTATCTGCCTCTACCATTACAGTTTATTTGGCTGCAATATCTAATTTCCATGATGGTGTCCAAGACTGCTCTATTATGTCACACAAATTATGCAAGACTTTCATAAAAGGCATGAATCATCTAAAACCCCCTTTTAGAGAATCTGTTCAACCATGGGACCTGTCAGTAGTCCTACAAGCTTTGACAATGCCACCTTTCTAACCAGCTTCTTTTTGCGTCCTCAAATATTTGTCATGGAAAACCTTGTTTTTGGTCACCATTACTTCTGCCAGATGTATCTCTGAGCTTCAAGCCTTATGCATCAAGAGTCCATATTTGATTTTTCATAGAGATAGAGTGTCATTGAGAACTAATCCTTCCTTTCTGCCAAAAGTGATCTCTGAAATGCCCATTAATCAAACCATTGAATTGCCAGTTTTCTTCCCCAATCATTCAAACAAAGGAGAGTATTGCCTACATACCCTAGACATTCACAGACAACTTTGCTTCTACTTGAACAGGATTAAGGCCTCTCATAAATCAGACCAGTTATTTTTGGCCTATTCTGGACCTAGATTAGGATGTGCCGTTGCTAAGGTCACATTGGCTAAATGGTTGAAAGACTGTGTGATCTTCCTTTATAGACAACATAATATTCCATTACCTACTACCATAAAGGCTCATTCTACAAGGTCGGTGGCAACTTCTGCTGCCTTCCATGCCAGAGCTTCTTTACATGACATTTGTGCAGTTGCAACTTGGGCTACCTCTCATACCTTCATCAATCATTACAAATTGGATTTGGCCTCCAGGGGAAGAGCATCATTTGGTTCTATGGTGCTCAGGAATGTCCTTCCATGAGAGCCTCCCAGGAATAAAGGTAGCTGGGGACTCTGTCCCACACGTAAGGAATGAACGAGGATTAACAATATCAGATAAAGAAGTTATGTCTTACCATAACGTTCCATCTGTATTGTTGATCGTCGTTCAGTCATTACGACCCTCCCTCCTTCCCCCTCTAGTGGATCTCACCATCCGGTTCTATTAGGTCATTTAACCAGAGGTAGCCTCTACCTTCTTTTGACTTGCAAACTCAATCTGAGGTAACAGGAAGAGGGGAATTCTGGGTAAGAGTTTTTAGCTGGAGAGTTTGTTGCTGACACGAGCTTGGAAAATGGCCGGCTCGGTTCTGAGGTCAGAACCGATACCCACACGTAATGACTGAACGAGGATCAACAATACAGATGGAACGTTATGGTAAGACATAACTTCTTTTTCTGTAAGCTGTGAGCTGCTTTCCATCTGCATTTTAGATGCCGATGCTTTTGTCCTGGCTAGATGAAGGATATTGTCACTTCTATTTTAGAATTTGGGGAAGAAGAGCAAATATTGTTTTGTCAGTGGCACTGTGATTACAAACTGTATCATTGTGAAAATATCATCACATACAGTTTCCTTAAACAACAGCACTGTTCTAAGTCTGAGCTTGTTGAACCTAAGAGTGAAAAAAATATTTTCTTAATTGACTTCAGTTATCATATTTATAGCTGTGGGGAAGTGCCTTAAGGCACTTGCCCCTCTTTAAAACACTTTTTTTGGAGTTTTATTAAAGTCAGCATACATGTATTGTCAGTATTATTTTGTATTGTTTAGCGGTATGCTGTTTAAATGTTCATTTTTTTTACATGGATCTGTTGTGATTGAAGGGATGAATGTTGGGTCCAAGGCATCTTCTCACGAAGCAAAGGTAGAGTGTTAGTGTTATTTTGAATGAAACAAACTATTCAGAAGAGATTCAACCTGTAAGATAATGTGTGTGTTTTTCATGGAGGGCAAAGCCTTTCACATACCCCAATGTGGAGTCATCTCTAAGGCTTTTGCATCTTTACGGGATAAAGAGAGAGAGAGAGAGAGATGTTAAATGAACAACACCATCTGTTTGAGTTGGTAGTAGCTGAGATGGCTGTAAAAGATCACAAGGCACCTATTGAAAAGAGTGGGACAAGTTTCTTGATGTCCTGGTCAAATGTGTAAATACTACCTTGGTTCTGTCCTGAAAAGAAGATACTAGACAAGTGGGACTAACTCAGTCAACAACGAATTAATCAAAAATAAATAAATAAAATCATCCCTCTCCTTGTAGTTGGTGGCAACACACTACTATGATGAATTATGAATATTTTTGCACAGCTTCTCTGTGTACAAGTCAACTTCCTCCCAAGCAGTGCGTATGTCTTTGAAAAGTAGAATGCATGTTGTTTTTTGATATTTAGTACTGTGAAAATGCTGTTGAGCCTCACGCATGCCTGGGATTAGTTATGATGAATTGCAACTTGTAAAACTGAATACTGTGCATTGCTTTGTGCTCATGGTCATTGATACATTAACTTCTTTTATTGCATTCCCTATATCCTTTTGCTCAAATATCATCTAGAAATAGTTCAGAGGCCATTTCCTGAAAGATGCAGCTCAAGCAAAACAAATAAAATATTATTTTAACTGCTAATGCTGTAACAAATTTGTAGTCAAGAGCTGTTATAATTCACGTTTCCATATTTACCCATATCATATTTGCTCTTTGGTCTGTTTCTGCTCAACTACACAATATATCATCCTGATAAAAAGAACCGCCAAGGCATTTGTTTTTACAAATGTCATGATATACAAAACTAGATGCTGTATCACTTCTGGAAAAGGAGAAGCTGAAGTTATCTGAAAATAACTTTGGGGAACTCTATTATCATCTAACTGCAACTGCTGAAGTGTTTACCTTCATTTTCAAATCTCATGAAACTTTACCAAACACCCCATGTGACTGATTCTGCTCTGTCCTCTTCAGTACATGCTAAAACAAGCAAAACAAATGCTTTAAACAAACGTATAAATACATTGATACCAGAATACAATTAAAAAACTAAGTTTGTCAAAAATACTAATCCAGCACATTTAATGGATCTAGCCCAACATAAACTGTGTGTCATTTTATTTATTTTACATTTGTTGACCGGGATAATCCGACTGGATATATGTCCATTTTCAGCGGAGGTCCAGGAAGAAAACCTTCAATAGACAAAATTACAAAGATTACACAACAATTAGATACATAGAAAATTTAAGACAAGGAGTTATGTATATATACAATGGTTTAGTAATGTTCCCAACAGGGACTCACAAGTTACATGGTCTGACGCATTAAAAACAAAAAATCATCAGATTGGAACAAAACATAGTTGAGTATTAAATGGTTAAGATATTATTTAGGTAGGATTTCATTTTGTAACTTAATCAGGGTTGGTACAGGGACAAAGCCAGTTCACTTTGAAATACTGTTTGATGCTTTTTTTTTTTGAAGAGACTTAGGGAGGATTGAAGGGTTATATAGTTTGGCAGTGAATTCCAGGTTTAGCCAACAAAGTTGGCAAACAGGGATTCACCAGCTGATTTATTAGCTTTGTAGGTTTGGACCAGTAGTTTGCTGGATGATCGTAGTGACCTCAAGTTGCTGTATGGCTTTATAATATTTATAAGTGAGGGGATATCTTCAGGTTGGTATATAATTTTGTGTGCTATTAAGAGTTGATGGAATTGAATTAAGCTGGGCAGTTTTAGCCACTCTAGTTGTTTAAGGTTCTGGCAATGATGGGTTCTGTAGGTTGAGCCAGTGGCGATTCTGGCAATATGGTTGTAGCCGTGGGAGAGCTCACTCAGCTCAGATTAATTACGGTTGGAGAGTACAGGAGACGCATATATAACAGTAGAGAGTAGGTGCGACCGGGCGAGTGCAGCTCTAGCCAATGGGGTTAAAAAGGACTTGTTTCTGTACAGAGATCCAAGCTTCTTATTGATGGTCTGCATGGTTTTGTTGACCTGTAGGTCAAATGTTAGATTATTATCTATAATAACCCCTAGAAGCTTCGTATGGGTATCTGGGGAGATAGAGGTACCATTGTTGGATGTAACAGAGAAAGAAAATGGGGTGGCTCTACTAGTGGGGATGAAGAGTAGAAGTTTAGTTTTATTGGGGTTCAGCAGTAGACATTGGTTGGCAAGCCAGTTTTCAATAGTGTTAAATGTGTTTTGGGTTAAGATTTACAGGTCAGATGGGGAGGTGGCTGAGCAGATCGGAGTGGAATCATCTGCATATTGAATGCAGGTAGCTTTGGGGATAGCAGTGTGAAGGTTATTGGTGAAAATAGAGAAGAGTAGTGGTCCTAATATGGAGCCTTGAGGGACAGCAAATGTGAAAGGTAGCTGACTGGACAGTTTGCCCTGCCATATTTACAGCCTGTTCTCTGCCAGTCAGATAGGACTGTAACCACTGGATTGCGTGATTATTCAGGGAGATTGATTTTAGAGAAAGAATGAGAAGTTCATGGTTCACCATATCAAAGGCTTTTGATAGGTCAAGAAGGAGAGCAGAGGATAACCTATTCTCATTCCTGTTTTGGTTGATGGCATTAGTAAAGGAAAGGAGGGCAGTGGTGGTACTCTGATTTGGCCTAAAGCCATGCTGAGAGTTAGACAGTAGGTTGTTCTGTATAAGATATTGCATCAGTTGCTTGTGTACACACTTCCCCATTATTTTGGCTAGTGGGGAAATAATGGCAATGGGTCTATAGTTGGATATGTCTGAGGAGCTACCACCTTTATGGAGTGGGATGACGTGAGATATTTTCCAGAGGGAGGGGATAGCACCTTCAGATAAGGTTCTAATGATCAGGATAGATATGGGGAATGCAATGGCATCTGCAGCTATCTGTAGGTACTCTGCAGGGAGGAGGTTAGCAGAAAGGGTAGTAGGTTTTAATTTTTTTATTAGAGTTTTGATAAAGGTGGTAGAGATGGGTTAGAAGCTAAATAGGGGATGATTAGTGGGTAGATTAGAGGTAGGGCTAAAGGTTGTGGAGGTTAGTTGATTGGCTAGGGATTGGATTGTTTCAGTAAAAAAGTTATTATAGGCGCCAGCTATGGTCTCTGGGAAATTATGGGTGAGATTTGAAGTGGTTGGGGTGGTTGAATGTCCTATATGAAGAAGTTGATTTAAGCCTGCCCAGAACTTTTGAGGGTTGTTTTGGTGTTTACGTAGGAGATTTTGATAGTAGCTTTTTTTATCCAGTAGATAAACCTGAGTTGGTGGTATTTTACATGGTCAAGCGGGGCTTTAGTTGATCACCAGCTGGCCCAGGCTCTGTTTCTAGTTTTGATTTTTGACTTGGTATCCTTTGTGAGCCATGGTGCAGTATTTGATTTAGTTTTTACAGTACGTGTAGGAGCATGGGAATCAAGGATACTTGGGAATTTAGTGTTAAAGTAAGCTATGGCGTCTTCTAATGATAGATTTTTTTAGTTTTGACCAGTCAACTGCCTTTAGTTCTTTTTGGAAATTAACAGGGTCAAAGTTCTTCCTATTTCTAAATGTTTTGTATATGGTCTGGTGGGGGGTGCCTGCCTTGTGTTTTATGATATAGGTTAGTAGGTGATCACTAAGGTCATCAGGGAGAGTCCCAGCTGTGTACAGCTGGGGTTGGTTATTGGTTAGTATCCAGTCTAGGATACTTTCCCTGTTGGTAGGTTTGTTGATCCTAGTGGGAGAGGTTATAGTCTGTTTAAACCCAGATAAGTTTATAGGGGGTGAGGGGGGGTTTGGAGGAGCAGGAGTGCCAATCGGTATTGAAGTCACCAAGAACTATGGTTTCTTGGGGGTAGGTAGTCGATAACCAATACAGGATATCCTCTAGAGTATTTATATTGTTAGCTGGCGGAATGTAGGCACAGACAATGTTCAAACATTTGTTATGGTTAATCTGTAGTTTGCTTATGAGAAGTTCCTCATTATTGAATTGGGGTGGTTGTATGGTGTCTCTATTAACAGTTAGAGTATTTTTGTAAAGGACTGCTATCCCACCTCCTTTCTTAGTGGTGCGGTCTAGTCGGTATATGTTATAGCCTGGAGGTAATATCTCATTATCGGTAATATTTGGTTTAAGCCAGGTTTCTGTAAGACACATAATGTCTGGGGAGTGGGTTGCTAGAAGGGCGTGCAGGTTTGAAATTTTATTGTTAATACTTTTAATATTTAGGTGAAATGTTAGGAGGGAACTAGTGGGAGTAGAGAGGGGTAGCTTGACTGTAGGGGTTGTGGTAGGGGAGTAAAGGTTATTGGGTGTAGGTGGGCCAGGGTAGAGTAATGGTGTGCAGGTTCATTTTAGCCAGCTCTCAGGTACCCCTTGTTCAACTTTCAAATGTTAAAAAAAGAGCATGATTACTTTGTCAAGCTACATAAAGAATAAACAAATCGGTTCAGTAGAATGCGCACTGATTCTTATCTTGTGTACAGGAATTACATTGGGCTAGCAGCTATAAAATCAAATAAAAAGCATGAAAATGGTCTAGTAAAGAAAGCAACTGCTTCTAAAGTCCCAAGAGTTCAGCAAACATCGTCACTAGTCCAATTAAAGATTTAGAATACAAGAATTTTACTAAGTATGTATGTTACATTTCAAATTACACATTTAAGATATATACAGAAAGACCAAAGTTTGTTTGTGTATGTATGCCTGTGTGGTGTGTGTGGTGGAGGTTGAATGAACTCATATAAACCTAAAGTTTCTGACTACACCCTAATATCTCATTGTGTGAGTGATCAGTACATTGATGGCAAAGCACTAATGACCATGGAAGACTTTTGTTGACACGGACTTTGACCATATAAATTATTTAGCACAAAAGTTGCACACTGACAGATCATCAGTAGAATTAGTAATCAAGTTACAAATATTTTACCAGCTCAGTGTCACTATCGCTCTGCTGGGCGGCTTATCTTGTAGCTGCAGTGTCAATTAATCAGATCCTGTCTATTATAACTCCAGGTATTTTTAATAAATATTTGTATTGATGAGCCACATTTTGATATCATAAATCTATGAAATGGTTTGACATTTGCACACATTATATGTGTGAGCTGCTTTCCATCTGTATTTTAGATGCCGAGGCAGTACTGTATTGTTTGGAAGGCCTAGCTGATACCCTGCATAAAGTAGCTAACACTATGTTATGGCAGAGCAATAAAGTAGTGAAATGTATCTAGAGAGTTTTATATCATAACTGACATATTTTATCTCCTTGTATATAACCAGCAGCCACAGACAATGGTACTGGACTTCCTTGTTGATTCAGTGCTCTAAACCCCTGGAGTGCAGTTCTGTGCCTCATAAGAATAACAATTCTGGTCTCTTGGAGTCCTTCGGCACTGTAAATTGTATTCTTATCTTCTGAACTATTGTAAAAGTTGGCCAAAGGGGATGCACAACAGGCAAGAAGTGATAGGTCTCAGCTGTCAGTTGTGTCATAATGCAGGAGATGTCTTATTATTTTTCAGTCTACAACTATTATACTTTCGGGAACTGTGTTTTAGATTTCCCTCTGATGATATTAAAGTACCCTTTTTGAAGTAAAATAAAAAACAGCTGTCACTAACAGGCCAACATTTCTCATCTTTCTCACTACTGCTTAACAATACAATGGTAATGTGTCATGTTCAGGAGAGTTTGCTGTTGTTCTTTATATAATGGGTAAATATTTCTTTCCTTGAATATTTCTAGTTTGTGAGGCCCTTTCTTTGTTACATTATTATTTTTAACCAGGCAGGACTTATTAGGCACACGTGTTTTTTTTTTCTTGAGTGTGACCTCAGACACTGTTCTGGTTAAATCACTTGCACTGATTCAACTCTATCCAGCTGGAAGCTGTCAGAATCAAACATATCAAATAACCATATTTTATTTGCACCTTGATAATTAAACTGCACTGGACTGTATTTATTTATTTATTTTTATGCAGGGGACAGAGCATACCTCTCAGCTGTACAGATTTTCACAGAATGCCCAGATTTTGGCCTCATATTTTTAGTCTGTTTTTCATAAAATTGTATTTTTCTGGAAAAGTAGTGGTAAATCGTTAAAGATTGAAGTTGGAAAATAATGACAGACATTTCAGTTGCAGATTTCATATCCATCAGAAAATTCTTGCTAATGCAAAATCTGTTGTTCTATCAACTTTCTGAGTTTGTATGAGCAATATTTAAAAATGTTCCTATTTTTTATTTATGGCTTTGTCCAGATTTCTTGCTCTAAGAGGTTGAGAGGTATGAGACAGAGTACCCAACTGGATGCAGCATGTTCTTTCATTTCTAAATTCAATGTGCTTAGTATTCATGCGCTAATGTCTTCCTAACGGTTACACGCTGTCTGGTGTAACAGGCTGGAAAATGGTAGTTTATCACCACAGTAGTGAAAAGTGTTTCATCTGAGGCAGAGCTGCAACACCTGCAGCATCTTGTACTGGTTGCATTTTACTCAACGGTACACAGAAGTACATCATACTAAGCAGAAGGATTCCTGGCAGAATTGCATTAAAACAGAACAGAGGGAAACACAGGGGTCTGAAAGTCAGTTTTACAAACATCATTGCAGATATAACCAATGAAAACCACAGCTGCCTGAATGATAAACATCCAGGGAAATTTGTTGTAAGGTAAGGAATAATAAATGAGCAAGTGTGTTCACTATATGTCTGTCATCAGAATGCATTGCAGTCCCCTTAGGAGGTGGGATATCTTAACCACTAGCACAATCTATCCAGTAAGCTAATCATGCAGTTACAGCACTTTGTGGTGGAGCAGTACAGGCATGGAGAGTGGGGAGCCCTTGACTCCCCAAAAATGTCTTGGGGGGGTTGTAAGACATGTGCCAGGCTGTGCTCTAACTGGCATTTTGTAGCATGTTGCCCAAACAAAAGATGGACTGTAAAAAAGCTGTATTAAAAATAGTTGTGTACCCAGCACAGGATGAACCAGATTCCTGGGTAAGAGTGATACCATGAGTTATACACCATATTGTGGGGTAGCCTAAGGATGTGCATATTCAGGAGGTGGAACTACACCAAGGGTTATACAGCATGAAAAGAAAGCTTCACAAGGGAGTTGGAACAGAACTTTTTTTTTTTAATTTCATCTGCTAATTATTTTTTCCTTATCTGCAAACAAGACTTATTCTTTTGTTATTGATGCGCATTATGTAACAAACAAACAAACAATACTTAAAAAAAATAAATGTCAGTATTAAGTGCATATGTCAGAGCTAATTGAAGTCTGTCAGACTAAACTCATGCTGATAGTTTTCAGTGTTATATTTTACATTTAGGGCACTAAATGTGTCTGCACAAATCAGGAGTTGTATTTTGGCATTAAAAAGCTGCATTGCAGAGAAACCCTGCAATACAGAAACAGTTTTTGAGTCATGGTAATAGATTCTGCAAAAAAAATCAGCTATACGCCAGGTGGGGATGATCCAAGGATGCATTGAGAGCATTTGTAAAAAGCCAAGAAATCACATGGTCTGCATAATAGACAGATGGTGCCATAATGACATACAGATCAATATTACAATGAGGGGAAATAGTACATTCAAATATGTTTAAATAATATGGCGGAGCAATTCTGAACGGTATATATTCCACATGGAGAAACTCTCCCAACAAGGTTATTGACAACAGCAAAATCTTGGAGTTACAGGAGACAGACTTTGAAGTCATGTATGGGATTAGTCAGTATGTATATTCAAGAGGCTGATGTTATGCCAGTAGTCATGGTGTTGCATGTAATCACCCTTGGTTGTGCAGATTCCTCCATCTGTGCCTAACATACTCTGCTGTCCATAACACAGAAATAGTGAACTGATACTGTGTGGATAAAGGCACCATGCAGGAGCTGGTCAAGATTTGCCCCCTCATATGCAGACCCATGGGATGCACTATGGATGCCAAGGTATGTATGGCTTTGAGAATTCTACCTAAAGGGACTGCTCAGTAACCAATGAGGGGCATGGTGTGTATTTTTGTGTGTGTGTGTGTGTGTGTGTGTGTGTGTGTGTGTGTGTGTGTGTGTGTGTGTGTGTGTGTGTGTGTGTTTGTGTGTGTGTGTGTGTGTGTGTGTGTGTGTGTGTATCTGAGGCATCTGTCTCCAGAATACTGCAACCAGTTCCTGAATGCCATGGTACAGCATGAGCGGGAGCATATGTGGTTTCCACATACCACAGAGGAAAGAAGCAACACTGTGCAAACATTTTAAGGCATAGTCCATTTCCTTCAGGTACTGGTGGCCATAGACAGTAAGAAAGTAATAAAGGCTTGACCGTGGGAATGGGGACCATATAAGGGGTGCCATTCCATCAACTGCCGGGTGGTCTGTAACACACAGGGTATAATATATGATATCTTTGCAAGCCAAATGAACAATGCACATGACTCCCACATTTGGCACACATGCAGCTTATACCAGAGGATTATGCTGGGTGATTTTCCACAGGAATATCTTATTAGCAATGCTGGATATGCCCTGGAGCCATGACTAATTACACCATTTAGATGCCCTCAGACTAGGGTATAGAATGTCTGCAATAATGCTCTGTCAAAGACCCAAGTAACTGTCAAACACATGATTGGCCTGCTAAAGTCTGCTTCCACTGTCTTGATTTCTGGGTCAGTGTACTGTAGTATGACCCTGTGATATGCAGTCAAATCTATGCAGTATGTGCAATGTTACCGACATATTGATACACGGTTGCAGCAGGGCAGAGATATTCAGGAGGAGGAAGTACCAGATTCAAGAGCAGAGGAGGTGCTTGATGAGGAGCCTGTGGAGAAGATGGCCGCAGGGCATAACTTATGTCAGATAGAGACAAGAGCAGTATGCTGTGGCATTGGCTAAGAAGAAGCATTTGGTTCAAAACTATGGGCCAAAATAAGCAGTACATATAAAAAGAGGTCAATGCAAAACTACACCCAGGTTGTGATATGCCATGCATAGCCTGGTCACACTGTGCAACAGACATAAGCTAACCAACTAACAGAGCACATAGGCTGGGGCAAGGCACAGTTATCAAGATATGCACAGGTGGGGAAGGCCACACAGATAAATGTCAACAATGTGTATGTGCAAGTGTGTGTGTGTGTGTGTGTGTGTGTGTGTGTGTGTGTGTGTGTGTGTGTGTGTGTGTGTGTGTGTGTGTGTGTGTGTGTGTGTGTGTGTGTGTGTGTGTGTGTGTGTGTGTGTGTGTGTGTGTGTGTGTGTGTGTGTGTGTGTGTGGTGAGGATTGATGTGTGTGTTTCTGTATCAGTCAAGCATGGCTGAGTAAACTGACAGATGAGGGGGTAGTGTCTCCAGTCTTATGTGACTATGTGGTAGTGGGAGCTGCAGATGTGTTGCGTGTGCCTTTGTATGTGTGTGTGTTAGACCACAGCTCCAGAAGATGATGCAGCACTGTGCATGGGTCTGGTGGACAGGCCGGGAGCACTTGCAGGAGATGTATGCACTGACGGTACACATCCTCATCCATGGAGGCACCCTCTCCTGGGAAGGACACAGGCCTGATCCACAGCACACAGGGAAGATGGAGGGCTCATTGAGTGTGAATGTTGACTCATGCTACAGGAGGTGTCTTCATGAGCACCCCATCTGCTTGTATGTCCACATTGCCCTGTAGTACCTGAACAGTGGATGGTGGTGTGGAGTTAGTATCAGTACAAGTCTGAAACATGGTCTCCGTCCTCCTACTTAGGAGATGAAGGTGGACCAGCTACAGGAAGTGCTTTTCCATGATTTGCAGCTGCACAGTGTACCTAATACATGTAGACTCCCCATACCACATGTCCATGATGTTGCACATCTGGCCGATGGGCTTTCTCAAGTCTTTATGCAGATCACATACTACCCTGATCAGCTCAGCTATGGTTGTGTTGGTGTCTGCATGTCCCTGTAGTATGGCCCTGCACAAACTCTGAAGAGCAGCTATGGAGACACTTAGTTTAGGAGGTGGGCTGTACCCATGGTAAATTCAGTTGCCAGCATGTTTTTCCCTGATGCCATCATCTCACTCAGTGGAACTTGAAGCAACCAAGAAGGACTGTGCCACTAGTGATGAGACTACTCCCTGGACAGATGTGTCTGTATCTGACTGTGTCCATGGGTGTCATCTTTGGTTTGTGGGGTGGAATGCCCAGGTACAGGAACTATGTCTGGGAATAGTTCGGAGATGTGGCCATCATATTGCTGGTGTCTATCATTGACATGGTGACACCTTTCTATGATGGGATTCAGCTGCCGTCATCATCATTGTGAAGATATGTGAAGGCTGCCAGCCTAGCTAGATAGAATTTTGTGGATAATTCTGTCATTTGTAAATATTAAGTAAATATTAATATAAGCCACAGGATTGTTCTCTTACATGTGGAAAGACTGTATTGGATGTTGAACTGCAAAAATGTAATAACTGTGCACTCTGTTGTAAGAAAGCTGATAAGGCAAGCATTTTATGACTGTTTTGATCTCAGGGCCCAGAGCTGTGGTGTCTGAACCAGCAGATTCTTTCTATTGTTTTGAGACTAGAGGTAATTGCTAGATTTTACATATATAATATCTTTAATTGCTGTAACTTCCTGACCAGGTGTAAGCTTACTAAGAAATGTTAATGTAGAGTTTCTGTTAGCCTGGGAAACCAGAGAATTGTTAAGAATGATGTAATCTAAAATGAGTCAACAAGATGCATTATCACTTTAAAGGACTTTCTCAGAGACAGAGGGAGAGCATTTTGCATTTGTTTTCACAACTTGACCACTCACCAGCACTTGCTTTGCTCTGTCTGTATGTAAGTAGGATCTTAGACTTTAGTGTCTCTCCTAGAAGTAGATAGAAAATAGTAAGTTTAGCCTAGCTGTTTTGTATATTTATGTCAGACTGTTGTACAGTATTATTTTAAGCATTTTCCTGTGATCTCTGAACTCTTGACTAGCACTGTATAGTAAAAAGTATTGTCTTGTGTTTTTATTATTTACTATTAAATATTTTTAAAACTTTCAACTGTGGCTGTTTTGTGTTTAGATAATTTAAGCTCTAGAGTACATTGCGTGTATATAGTGATACTGTACCAAGCCACACCAAATAAGCCTTGCTGCTCAGTCACACTTACCATTTGGATAATAATATTGCACAGTAAAAATTGGACACCCCTAGGTAAGGGCCTTTTTAGTAGCTTATAAGTAAGGGTCCTGGTGGCAGTGATTGCTACCTTATAGCCTGGAAAGAAGGGGCACAGCTAGTGAACCTGTGCCAGCCTTCCCCAGGAGTGTTTGTGTGGTTGTATATAAATTGTATCTCAAAGTGTGTGTGTGTGTGTGTGTGTGTGTGTATGTGTGTGTGAGCTACTTGGACAGGGACATGAAGCACTGGTTGGACAGAGAGTACTAGGAGGACTTGACTTGGGACACTGGCTAAAGACCCCACTCTATAGTTGTGCCAGTGGGGAGTCTTATTGGGGATCTAGAGAGAAAGGGAGAAACCAGCCTCAGACTGTCTGTGATATGTGCTCTTAACTGAAATTGTACTTTACTATGTGTGTGTATTTGTTATCCTTCCCAATATGAATGCCCCTCACTGGTGTTAGTGGTGAGGATTGAGGCTCCTTGATTACTGGGCCAGTGCATGTGTGTCACAATCATCATCAGACCCAGGCAGCTCCACCAACATTAAACAGATCTATATCCATGGTGGAGGAGCCTGATAATATACATCTCAGAAAGAATTAACAAATTACCTAAACTAAGTAAGGACCCTTCCCCATTACCAGTAACTTCACCAGCCCATTGAAAATACAACTATTTAAAATAGTGGTACTGAAAAATAATGGTTAACATACCCTGGGCGGGTATTCTTTGGACCTGTAGTCATAATGTTCCTGTAAAATAAAGAAGTCATGTTTGTAAATTCTGTCACTTTGCAGTGTACGTCTATTGCAGATATTAGCCCATGATCAGATTTACCCATCTGGGGAACAACCAAAAGATATGTGTTGTGCCCTGTTCAACTTTGTACCAATGTCTATCACTCCTCCGTGGATGTCAGAAATATCTTGACCTCCATGCAGAGATTCCAGGAACTCCTCCATCTTTGTCAAAAATGTTTTTTTCAGTTGAACCTTTCCTGTGGTCCACTGCTGCTGTGCCAGGTGGGCTGTCCTACTGTGTGTGTATCACTGATTATATCAGTGGCCCTTCTTACTTGCTTGTAATTTTAATTTTGACCACTAACAGCATTGATGCCATCTATTACATTTATTTATTTATTTTATTTATTTACCATTTGTTTACTGGGAACGTCTAACTGGGACAGAGCCCATTTTCATCAGAGGCCCGGGGAGAAATGCTCCAGATGCATGTCTTTGGAATGTTGGAGGAAACCAGAGCACCTGGAAGAAACACACATGAATGCTGGGAGGACATGCAAACTCTGCATAGAAGGCACCCCAGCTGAGAAATGAACTGTAGAGCCTCTCGCTGTGAGGTGACAATGCTAACTGTTGCACCACTGTGCTGCCCGCATCTTGCCAAACACAAGCAAAGAAGGCCTCATCAGATCTCTCATGTCAGAGCATCTGACGACCCATGCTGATGGGGAATTTATATTTTTCCAATGTTTCCCGCCTTCAGACATTACAACCTGCAAACTGGAAAGACATATTTATATAAAATGCTGTAAGGTTACATGGTATACTCCTATGTTTCTACACATGCAACAGGTCAGAACTGACAAAACCCATTTTACCTTGCCATAGTTATGGGGAAGTACCATGTGTACATTTGGGATCCATATGGTAGCATTATGTGTCTTGAGTCAATGGGTATGTTATTCACATGAGGCAGAGGTAACAAAATACACTGGAGAAGAATATATGATGCACACATGAGTGTATCTGAGACAGCTCCTAGCATCAGTATGTGCATAGACCAGATAGTCAGACATAATGGTTCCTTGCAGTCTTTGGGGGATTATAATGTTTTACTGATTTCCTGGAACACCCTCTTACAGTGAAAGTGGTGCAGACCTAGCATATGGTATGACTGCCAGTGTTGAGGACAAAACAGATCTGTGAGCAAGAATGGTACTGAGGGTTACACAGTATGGACAGGAGAAGAGAACTAAACTAAAGGATAGGAAAGGACAAATTCCTGAGCGAGAATGGTACTGAGAGTTACATGAATGGACAGGAGAAGAAGATTGAACTGATCTGACTGAGTGGTTCTGAAGGACACTGAGTAAGTGAGGTAACAGGGTAGGGCAGGACAGTTCCCTAAGTGAGAATGGTACAGAGGGTTACACAGTATGACTAGGAGGAAAAGAGGATTAAACAGAAGTCAAAGACAGAATGACACTGAGGGGCACTGAATTTGTGTCGTGACACAGGACAGAACATTTTTCTGGTGAGAATGGCACAGAATGCTACATAGCACGGGCAGGGCAAAATAGGACTAACTAGGTCTTGGAGACATAATGATAATGAATGACACAGCACACGTGAGGTAATAGAGGACAAGACAGCCCCCTATGCAAGAATAATACTGAGAGTTGGACAGCATACATAGGGGTAACAGGGGAATAAACGCATCACTGAGAGACAGAGAGTGGTGCTAAGTGTAATACTTATTTATTTATTGGCATTTGTTTACTTGGAAACTCCAGCTGAGCAGTGCCGTTTTTCAGCGAAGGCCTGGGGAGAAAAGCTCTGTTATACAAACATCATGGACATCATTTGCATTGTTACATCATTTACAGTCAATTTCATTAATGAGCAACAGTTCCATTATTCGGACATCCTTGATATTTTTACACCGTTTATAAACAGTTTTGATTAAAAATAAAAGTTACATGGGTTGTATATGAATGTATATATTTTTAAATACAAGGAGGTATATGCAATACAATATTATCAAGATGCATAGATTGTCAGCTTTTAGTAAAGAAAATGTGTTACTAAAAAGACTTGTTCAAAATCTGGGGAATAGGAAGATACGATAAAGAATTAGAGCAGCCCAAAGAAAGGAAGTATTGGAGGAGGGACAAGGAAGATAAAAGAGATAAGACTTTGGAGGAAGGTATAGTTGTGACAATAGTACATAAAGTTTTTCACAGCAGAGAATGGCATGAATTAATTTAGCTATATTAGCATGGGTTTACCCAGGGGAGGAGCAGGGGAATGCCATTAGGGTAACACAGAACTAGCTGAGGTAGTTGATTTTGGGGGATATATAGCATGAATGGGGATAACACTTCAAGGACAGATATCATAAAGACAGCGTTATAGCACAGCAGGGGTGGTGTAACACGGGACAAGGCATCTTCCCCTAAGAGAATGCATAGCATTTCAGCTGTAACTTGTGCATGTATGTTCATAGTTAGAGAACAGTCGAGTCCTTGTCAGATGATAGACAGAGTGGGTAAAATTTACATTTCACTTACAATAACTATGTATCTCTGGATCAGGCATTATCATTATGTTTTAACTTTGCATAGATTAATGTGGGTACTCACAGCAAAGGTACATTTCTTTCCACACAGGCCTGGAGTCATACAGAGACAAAGGTGCATTTTCCAGGTATAAGCAGTATGCAAATGTTTAACTGCAGCAACAGCAAAAATATTCATAAGCTGACCAAGAAGTACCAAACATTCACATAAAGCCTGAAGCTACTGTAACATTAATGACTTTTCAAAGTGACATAGACATAAAAGGGGAGTGGCACAGTGACTATTTTCATTATTTGTATTTCCATATTTATGGCTCATTGCTCTCATTCATCATTCTGTCTGTCAAACATAAAGAGCTTGTGTGTGTATCCCCTTGACATTCTAAATGCCTACAAAGAATGAACCACCTTTGATAATGAGTACTGCTTTCTCATAACTTTATTAACCAGCGCGTTGCTTTGGATGAGTTTTGAGCCTTGCTTAAAGCTGTTGGTGGGGGAGGGTGAAAAGGCTAAAATATTAATTGAAGTTGTAACCAGTTTACCTCACAAGAGTTCAGAGAATTCATATATGAATATGTTTTATAGTTTGTGAGCATCCACTGTAGCAAGGTTCATGCCACGTCATAGGAAGGTTAACTGTTCTGCATATTCTCACAGTGCAAGCTATGTTTGTGCAACTGAGCATAGGTGTTATACAAACACAATGTGTGTGTGTGTGTGTGTGTGTGTGTGTGTGTGTGTGTGTGTGTGTGTGTGTGTGTGTGTGTGTGTGTGTGTGTGTGTAAATCACTAATTAATTGACTGTTGTTAAGCTCGACATCTTCTGTGTAATTGACACAGTTTGACACAGTTTTGTCAGCTTAACAGATGATCGACAGGTATGCAAGACTTCGCAATCCGCAGGATTGGGGAACATGCCCTTTTAATGGTATTGTGCGATCTTGGACTTAGTATATATAATTATTAGGAGGTGTGTGAGGGTGCAGGGAGTCTTGCCCCACTACATAACTGAAACTCTGCTTTTGATTTTACTGTGAATTTATTTGCATGCTCAGAGGGTATTCCTTGGCACATGTGTTGACACATGCCAGCATTTTGCAACACTGACATAGGTTCATAGGTTCATAGGTTCATACTAGGCTATCTGCCCTGGGGCAATTATAAGCCTAGCCCGATTCTGTATGGCTTACGCCACCCCTTGATTTGAGTATACTGTGCCCGTTTTAAGGTTTAGTTTACTGTGCCTCTGTCTAATAGTGACACGGGAGTAATCCCTGGGACAAACCTACGATCCCCCATCCACTTATCGAGATTCTTCTTGAAGAGATTCAGTGAGGTGCTCTGCCTCACATGAACTGGAATTCTATTCCAGAGCGAAGGGAGCCTCTGGGTTATGAACCTGTCCCTCCAGCAAGTTCTATTTATTTCTGTGCTGAGGTTCAAGTCCCTCGAGCGTGTGGCTCTAAGGGATTTAGATTTACTGAGGTGGAGCATGTCCATTAATTCTGGATCTGACATAGCTTTGTATGTCAGGCATAGATCGCCTCGAAGTAGGCGGTATGCAACTGAGTAGAGCTGGAGTTTTTTTAACCGAGCAGCATATGGCATCTGTTTAAGACCCTTGATCCTCTTGGTGAGATACTTTTGGGGTCTTTCTAATTGCTGCAGGTGTCGGGTAAGGTACATCCCAAAAGGGGCATTGTATTCTATGATGGGCCTGATGAGGGATGACTAAAGGGGCACAATTACCTCTCTTGATTTAGATGTGAAACCCTTCATGATGAGGTGGGCTACGTAGAAGGTCTTTCTAACCACTTTGGCAATGTGGTTTTCAAAGGAGAGATTGCTATCAACATGGGTCCCCAGGTCCCTAATAACTTTCTCTGTACTTAATGGGTTTCCGCCTATGTGGTAATTTGTGGGAACATTGTTTTTGCCAAAGGGTATGACTATACATTTTTTGGCATTTAGCTTTACACCATGGCACTGGCACCAGTTATCTGTCTCTGTGAGACCTTTTTGAAGGATGTTTGTGTCAGCTGGAGAGTTGATTATGGCGCCCAGTTTGCAGTCGTCTGCGAACTTGGTGAGCCATAGTCCTCCCACGTTTGCCTGTACCTCGGAAAAGTATATACCGAACAAGAGTGGTCCCAGGACAGAACCCTGTGGGACACCACTTGTGACCGGTTTCGAGTCTGACATGGCTCCAGCAACTCTCACTCTGTGGGTTCTGTCTTTGAGCCAGTTTGCGACCCATCTTGTGACATAGGGGTTTATATTTAAGCTGGATAGCTTATCTATGATGCCCGAGTGGGGTATTGTGTCAAATGCCTTTGCAAGGTCCAGATAGGCTGTGTGGACTACCTTCCCTTCATCTATGGCTTTGGTGACTGTTTCAAAGAAGTCAACCAGGTTCAAAAGGCAGGATCTGCCCTTGACAAAGCCGAACTGGGTAGGATCTAGTGTCTGTAGGTCCCCAGTGTATTTGTTTATGAGCTCCATGATGATCCTCTCCATAGCCTTGCAGACTAAGCTAGTCAGGCTTATGGGGCGATAGTTTCCAGGGTCCGTAGAGGCTCCACCTTTGTGGAGTGGGACCACTGTTGCTGTACACCATTCTGTGGGCACATATCCTGTAGTGAGGCTGAGATTGTATAGCTGTTTTATTTGAGGGGATTAGTTCCTCTTGTAGTTCATGTAGGACGCAACCTGGGACGCCATCTGGTCCCATGGAAGCAGTGTTTTTTGCTTTGGAGAGGGCAGCCTTCACATGAGCATGTGAGATGTTTGGGAGGCAGCTCTCTGCCGGGATAGATACTTGCTCTTTTGGGGGGGAGGGGGTGGAGAAGTTTGCACTGAACCTGTCTGCCAGGATATTGGCGATGTCTGTGGGTTCAGTGTATTTTTTGTCGTTTAGAATCAACTCAGAACAAGTCTGGGAGTGGCATCCCAGGTTTCTAACATAACTGAAAAAAGCCTTATGATTGTCTTTGGTGTCCTGTGCAATTTTTCTCTCGAAGCTGGCCTTGGAGGATTTTATGAGGGATCATAATTTTTTGCTAGTACTGATCAGAGATGCCTTCCCTATTAGGGATTTTGCTCTATCATGTAGTAGCTTCCTCCTTCTGTTGTACAGTTTATTTATGGCAGGGGTCCACCAGACTGGATGCCTGCCTTTGGATGATTGGGTCTTGGTTTTGTTTGGGATAGAATGATCCATGCATTCCTAGAGATGTCCGTAGAATGCATTTATATAGGATTCTGCAGTTTGGGCTGTAGTTTCCACTGGCCCTGGGGCCTTGAAGGATTCCACTTCGGTTTTGAGAAGTGAGAGGTTTGCTTTTGAGAAGTTTTTCACTGTGGTTTTCTGGGCTGGGGGTGGGGTCGGGATGTGGACATCCAGTGAAATTAATTTATGGTCTGATCTTACCAATGAGGGATATACTTCTGGTGTGGAGCATAGAGTCCCCATGTTGGTAATGATCAGGTCTAGTATGTTGTCCCCTCTTGTGGGAGTGGTGACTAGTTGTTCCATAGCATTTGAGTTTATAATTTCCAGGAATCTTTGGGCTAAGGTGCTGGGGCTTGAGTAGGGCTTCCAATCAATGTTTGGGTAGTTGAAGTCGCCCAATATAATGGTGTTCAGAGAGATCTTCATGTTCTCCAATGTTTTCAGGAAAGCCGAATGGGATTCCTGACTTTGAGAGGGTGGTCTGTAGGATGCTATAAACTGAAAAGCAGTCTTGCCCACTGTTAGTTGCACATGGATGGTCTCCGATACTTCGTGCAAAGCCACTAACCTGGAGGTGTGGATATCCTTGATAAATATGGAAACTCCCCCTCCTTTTGTGGTTCGGTCTGGGTTTTGGGGCCGAAAAGCATGATAGCCTGGTAGTGCTGGGGTGCTCTCTGGAGCCTTGAACCAGGTTTCTGTCACTGCACAGATATCGATGTTCTCCATACTGAGGAGAGCTTCGAGTGTGTGCATCTTGAGGTTAAGACTTCTGGCATTTAGCAGCATTACCCTTAGTTTCTTGTTCCTTGTGCTGTCTATGGGGGTGGGTTTGACTTTTGAGCCTTGCCTAAAAAAGGCACTATGGGGGTGGCAAGAGCCTTTGCCAATATCTGAAAGCCCAGTGGTGACAGGTGCAAGCTGTCCCTAGTGAAGCAACGCGGCTTGTCGAGCATGTCATCCCAGGCTGACAGACACTGGATCCCCTTTGAATGACACCAAAATTTTAGCCAATTGTTAAAATTTATCATTTTGTCTTTGTACTGTGGCATCATTCTAGGTGAGGGTAAGATGCTGCTCAAGGTCAGGGTCATACCAGCCTGGGCTACATGATCAGAGAGCTCCTCTATGTCTCTTTTCATGTAGTCCATGGAGGTACGTCTCAGGTCATTCACACCAGCATGTACAATGACTGAGTAATATTTGTATTTGCTTTGGAGTGACCTGAGTGCTTGCGTTATGTGTCGGATCCTAGCACCCGACAGGCAGCTCACTGTGACCTTCTCTTTATTCAGCCTGGTGAGCAGGACGTCAGTGTGTCTGACAATAGAGTCACCTATAACAAGAGTATCAGGTGTGTTATTCAGCCTTAAGGGCTGTGGCTGCTTGGCACACTGACTTTGTGGGTTATGTGTTGTGTGTGTTTTGTTTTGAGGTAGCGTTTGCTTGGATGTCTGCTTTGGAGGTCTCTGTTGCTTAGGTAGATTTTTATTTAGAGCCTCCGAGTATGTTTTTGTGTATTTATGTATTTGGTTCGCTGATGTGGGACTATGTGATACTGGAATTGTGTTGTGTGAGGTTACCTTCTCCTCCTGACTGGTTACACCAGTTTTGAGATGAGAGAGCTCAGCCTCCAGTTTGGCTAAATAGTTGCATCTCTCACATATATTTGAACCTGTTTTTTCAGTGTGTGTGTGTGTGTGTGTGTGTGTGTGTGTATATATATATATATATATATATATATATATATATATATATATATATATATATATATATATATACGTTCACTAAGCACCAAACTTCCTGGTATAGGTTATTAATAGCTGGTACCATTTTTAAATTTTGGTCCCCTGTGCTAGGAGGCAACCCATTCCATAAGTGCTGTTCTTGCCATGTAAGCTTTTATATGTTATTTGTAATAATGCAGAACCAAGTAGGTAGATCTCAAGATATAATTTGTGGATTGTATTTGCTGTAATACTTTATGTATTTTTATCATTTATTGGTAGTTATGCAGAGTCTGGTGCAAAGGTTTCAGGCTTTACATTGTGGATTTACTTTTCTGTAATACTGGTATACCTAGCTCTGTATTATGAAGTGTTAGGTTGTTAATCAGCCACTTATATTTCCTCTACGGGCAGTTGCCATATTTGCTAAATATCTGTGCTAGATTGGATTACTGGTCATACAACTGGTTGTAAGTACTCTGTTAGAAGCTGTAGAACATTCCTTGATCTATAAAGTTCGCAGTCAGCCTAGTTTACTATGAACAGCTGCAGCTACATTATCTTAGGATTTTTGCTTATAATTTATCAAGACGCTGTGATACTGGCAGCAATGCAAGTAATTGCACAGTGATAGCATAGTGGTTAATAGATGAGACGGTACTATTTCTCACAGGACTACATGGAATAATAAACACTTTATTGATGTGAATGTTACAGCTTTCCTTGTTTTGCATAGTATTATTTTAGTTAATACATTATACTACAGATTCTCTTATGTATATTTAGCTGATTCATTGCACTGAAGGTTACACCATTGATAATTTAGTTGATTCATTTGTACTGCAGGAATATCTTTTACTATAACTACATACTCTTCTCTCTAAGTAACTCTTTTCACCTCTCTTCTAGTTTCCTTAGGATATATCCCTGCTATAACAGCCATCTCTCTTCAGCAGTGCTAAACACCGGCACCTTCCCAAGCCCTCAGCAAAGAACACAGCCCCACAGCTGAAAAAATAAGTTTGTGCTGCAAAGTGCATTTCTTACCACAATCTCTTTGCCTAATATAATGTATAAGTTCTGAGTTACTTTCAGTGGCATACACACCAACCGGTATGTTATCCTTGGTTCCCCCACATTTTTATTCCCTTTGGTATGCTCCCTGGCCTCCTTGAGCCAGTAATCCCCCACCCCCAAAGCTAAGCACTGAACAGGTATTTCACCAAACACAGCTCTGACAGCCCTTACAGAACCCCATCAACTGCAGCCTGTTTCCTCACATGTATGTGAACAACCATCGCTTTAAGCAAAAGGAACCGAAGCAGAACTGCCATTGCACAAACCCAGACTTTGACGCTCTGCTGCTCTCATTGCTTTAATTTTAGAAGCAGAATACACCACCACATCAAAATCAATGTGATTTACTAGTTTAACTAATTCAAAATCAGAAACAGAGTGCTTTACTACAGAAACTATTTTAAATTTTGAAAAGTGCATCCATTTTATTACCTAGGCAGCTGAATCCAAATCCAGATAGGGGTGCCCTTAACATCAACCAGTCTGCTGACTCTAACACTGTCTACTTTTTTACAATAACATTGGTATAATATTTTCTACCTGCCCATGCTGGTACTTTGATATTGACCAGTGAGAACATCACTCGCTGATAGTTTTTTGCAGTGCCTGGTGGAGAGGTTACAGCCCGCTCCTCTCGGGCTTACTCCAGTCCCCTATCTTACCCCCATTTCCTACTCTGCCCCACTAAACCTAAACTTGTTTTTAACAAAACACACCCACCAATTACCACAGCCCAATACACACACTCCGGTTAAGGTTCCACCCACATACACAGCTATATCATCAACCCCCTCCCCTACACTACACTCATATTACTCCCTACTTCTACTTAAGACACAAAAGATATAAAACAACACATCTCAACCTATCACAATTTTAGTGTTCCTATTTCTTACTTATACTCACACCTTAATATACCAACATGCCCCCATAATATACCAAATACCTAAAAACTTTCTCTGTACACAGTATCTCCCTCACTCTATTAATACTAGCCAATTACTTAACATCATACTACAACCAAATACCACATGCTTACAAATCTCCCACAGCTATACTCCATCATCCCCTCCAAGCACCACCCCCTAAAATTGTAACAGCTACCAATCTTCATAACATCACACACCTTAGTTACTTTCAATATAAATAGATTAAACTACCACCAAAATCCCACCCCTTCCTTCAAACCTAATAAACTCCTAACAAAACTCCCCCTCTAGTCCCAAACCTAATAACTCATTTAAACCTCTGTGGTGACATGCACCCAAACCTTGGGCCAAATGCCAACAAAAAACAAACCATAAACAACCCCATAATCCAATCCAGTCCTCATTACATATCTCCCCAGAAGCTCTGACCTCTTCCTGATTGATATAAACTTTAGATGTATCCGCAACAAAATTCATGACCTACGTGCTAACATATCGCTATACTCTCCTGAAACTGCTGTCCTTACAGAAACCTGACTTAAATGACAATGTAATCTTACCTCCAGGTTACCATATACACAGGGTGGACAGGACTTAAATGACAATGTAATCTTACCTCCAGGTTATAATATACATAAGGTGGACAGAACTTAAATGACAATGCAATCTTACCTCCAGGTTATAATATACACAGGGAGGACAAGACTTAAATGACAATGTAATCTTACCTCCAGGTTATAATATACACAGGGCGGACAGGACTTAAATGACAATGTAATCTTACCTCCAGGTTATAATATACACAGGGCGGACAGGACTGAGATGACAATGTAATCTTACCTCCAGGTTATAATATACACAGGGCAGACAGGACTTAGATGACAATGTAATCTTACCTCCAGGTTATAATATACACAGGGCGGACAGGACTTAGATGACAATGTAATCTTACCTCCAGGTTATAATATACACAGGGTGGACAGGACTTAAATGACAATGTAATCTTACCTCCAGGTTATAATATACACAGGGCAGACAGGACTTAAATGACAATGTAATCTTACCTCCAGGTTATAATATACACAGGGCGGACAGGACTTAAATGACAATGTAATCTTACCTCCAGGTTATAATATACACAGGGTGGACATGACTTAAATGACAATGTAATCTTACCTCCAGGTTATAATATACACAGGGTGGACAGGACTTAAATGACAATGTAATCTTACCTCCAGGTTATAATATACACAGGGCAGACAGGACTTAAATGACAATGTAATCTTACCTCCAGGTTATAATATACACAGGGCGGACAGGACTTAAATGACAATGTAATCTTACCTCCAGGTTATAATATACACAGGGTGGACATGACTTAAATGACAATGTAATCTTACCTCCAGGTTATAATATACACAGGGCAGACAGGACTTAAATGACAATGTAATCTTACCTCCAGGTTATAATATACACAGGCTGGACAGGACTTAAATGACAATGTAATCTTACCTCCAGGTTATAATATACACAGGGTGGACAGGACTTAAATGACAATGTAATCTAACCTCCAGGTTATAATATACACAGGGTGGACAGGACTTAAATGACAATGTAATCTTACCTCCAGGTTATAATATACACAGGGTGGACAGGACTAACAAATGTGGAGGAGGAGTAGCCATTCTCTACAAAACAAATCTCAAACTCGAATTCTTAGAACCGGTCAAACAAACTTTCAGCAATGCTGAAATATTATTTACTAAACTCAAAAAAACCCTCAACAAATATTTAATCATCATAGGTATTTATATCCCATGACCTAATAACCTTACAACAATTGAGGAAATACTCCACTACACATCACTATCATTCCCACAAGAAATCACATTTATGGGTGACTTTAGTGCTGACTGGAACACATATAACCCGGATAACCCCACTAACGTTATCACCTGCATGGCTTTAGACAACTCATACAGTCCCCAGCTAGAAAAGATAAATCTACCAATAGGCAATTCATTCTCAACTAGATCCTAACCAGATTAGCACATCAAACCTCACATTTTGTCTGTCTCCCAAAGAGTATCAGCAACCACCTCCCAACATACCTACTAAGACAACAAACTCATCCCCCCAGAAACACCACATTGAGACAAATTGGAAACAAAAAAGACTTCAACCCTGTGACATTTAACTCCCTCCTACGCACTTACAATTGGACCTCAATTAAAACACTACCCCTAGATACTGCAGTAGAGTACTTCAACTCTACTTTCCTCAATAGTCTAAATAAACTAGCCCCATGTAGAACCACAAGAATTAAAGCAAATGATGCACCATGGCTAAAAAGAGAAACTAAAAACCTACTTAAACAAAGGGACAAAGCCTGGACACAATGGTACACTAACAAAACCCATAATAACCGCGACCACTACCGTAATCTAAGAAATAAAGCTAAAACCCAAATAAAGGTAGAGTAAAAAATACTACTACACTGATATCCAGGTAAAACACCATAACAATCCACAAAAATTTTGGTCTGGCCTGAAAAAGCTCCTTCAGCCAAGCCAACAGAGAACCCCAACCCCAACAGTTACTGCTAGTCAAGAGAGCATAGCTACACAGTTCAATATGTTCTTTACTACATCAATATTTCCACTTACTAAAAAAACACTGTACGTCCCCACCAACTATCCCAACCCTGTCTATGGAAAATAATGATACCTTCCACTTTAAGCCTGTCTCAACTAACACCGTAAAAAGCCACTCAGCAAACTTAAACCAACCTCTCTAGTTACAGATAATTTACCATCAGAATAACTAAACTTGCAGCAGATGCCATAGCATACCCTGTCTCTATCCTGATCAACTGCTCTGTCTCAGAACAACATGTCCCACACCTCTGGAAAACATCATATATCATCCTACATCATAAAGGAGGTAATTCTTCCGAAATCTCTAATTACAGACCTATAGCAATTGTATCCACAGTAGCCAAAATCCTAGAAAAATGCATCCATACACAGCTTATGAACTATCTCTTAACTAGCAACCTCTTAACAGAGTCACGACACGGTTTCCACCCCTACCAGAGTACCACAGCTGCTCTCCTGAACTTCACAAATACCACTAACCATTACAGAAACGATGGCAAAATAGTATCTTCCATCTTCTTAGATCTCTCTCTAAAGCTTTCCGCACCGTATATCACCAGAAACTCCTTACCCCATTAGCCTCCCTCAAACATAATCACTCTGCTCTTGCTTGGTTTCATAACTATCTATCTGATCACCAACAAGCAGTCAAATGGCAACATTAACTCGTTTTTCTTCTACCTGTATCCATGGGGGTGCCTCAGGGCTCAGTCCTGGGGCCCCCTCTCTTTACTATTTTTACCAACAAGCTACACTCTTTACCCATTTTGCCATCATTCACTACATAGTTTATTCTACACATCTGTGGTAAATCCACCTTACAACAGCTCAAACTAAAAATGCATAAGCCTTTTCAGCTGTCGTATCTTGGCTATGGGATTCACAACTAATATTCAATCCAAACAAAACTAAGTTCATGCTCTTCCATCCTGGTAAAACACCTGACACCTACCTCCACCTCATTTCAAATACACTCACCAGATAACACTACTATATCAACTGTGCCGCATATCAAACTACTAGGTGTAAAAATTGATAACAACATGAAATTTGACACACACCTAGCACAAGACATTAGAAAGACACATATAAAACTTGCTTCTCTTTATAGAATCTTTCCTCACTACTACTACTGACTATATTATTATATGCCTCATATATCTTCACCAATTTAAAAAAGACTGACTTAAAACTTGAGGCATGGTATAACAAAATTGCAAAGTTTGCAACAAATTCTCCATATAGAACCCATCACGCTGCCTGGCAAACAATTAAACTTACTAGAACTTCCCTAACAACTAACATAACACCCAACTCACTATCACACACAAACTCATTCACCAACAAGACAAAATCCCTGTCCTTCAACAAATGCTCCAACCCCACATTAACACTTGAGTCCTCCATTCCTCAAACACATCACTCCTACACATTACCAAATCTAACAATAAGGCTGGTGACTCTTTACTCAAACTGTATCTCCAAATTCTGGAATAGCCTCCTTCAGCCTATCCTATCAACAACTAACCTGTCTAACTTCAAGAAACAACTCAAAGACCACTTGAGGAAAAACTGTATGTATTCTTGTTACACTCCTGGTTAAATCCTAAAACTTTTTCAATTTTATATCTTCCACTTCTCTTACTTTTCTATATAAATATTTATTACTAGTAATATCAAACCTAGACAATTAAACCTCTGTTCTCTTTTGTATAACCCTATTTATCCTCCCATCCCCCTCCCCTCACTAATATATAGACTAAACTCTTCTTTTTCCCCTTCCCTAGCCCTAACCCCACCATAATAATTTTAACACCCCACCCCCACACACACACATCTTCCCTATCCATTCTCTATATACTTCAGCTGCAGTAAGTATCTCCATTTACTGGAACCCAACTCAAGGATAAGTATGTGCTGACCTTTCTACTTTTTCAAACAGCACACCCTTCAACTTATATAACATCAACTGATACACTCTAATCCTGACTATGAATACTCCTCTCAATGTAAATCTCTGTAAGCCTCAATGTATGAAAAAAAAATCCTCTCAATGTAAATCTCATTAAGCCTGACTATGAAGAATATACTCATTGTAAATCTCTACAGCTACATACTGTATAAATTCCTATATATTTTTATAAACTGTATTATTGTTGTACATTATTATTTGCATGTTTTATATTCATTGTGTTTTACTGTAAACTTTTATGGAGCTTTTCCCCCAGGCCTCTGTTGAAAATGGGCTTCGTTCCCAGTCAGACTTTCCCAATAAATGTAAAATAAATAAATTAATTAATTTAAAAAAAAATATATATATATATATATATATATATATATATATATATATATATATATATATATACACACATACATACATACATACACACACACGCACACACACAGATATATATTGCACATGCATACAAACACGTGTGTGCACACACACACACACACACACACACACACACACACACACACACACACACACACACACACACACACTTATTTATTTATTTTATTTTATTTTTGTTTACTGGGAAAGTCCGACTGGGCAGGCTGCATATTTTCAGTGGAGGTCTGGGGAAAAAAGCTCCAATGTGAACATTATAAGGTTATAAAAATACAAGCACACATAATATTGGTACATATCAATTGTTGCACAAGAACAGCAGTTATTACAGTTCGAGTAGGACAGTATAGTAATTTACATTCTGAATGATATTGTTTCACTCATCTATCAGAGTTTCCATTTCTAGGTTGTTGAAGCAGAGTTAGAACATTTGATGTACATATGGCAGTAGTATAACAGAGGTTCACAGAAAATAGGTAGCAAAGGAGGAAAAGATATACTGTATCTGAAATGGGAACAGAAGGAAAGAAACCCCTATTGTGTTTCACATGTTTAGGTATTTAAGTAATTGTGTAAAAATCAAAAGAGAGTATAAAAGAGGGATCACTAGGTGAGAAAGAAAATCCCTGTTATGTATAGTTGGTTAATTGTGCTAATGGTAATTGGGGTTAGAACAGTTGGATAAGCAATACTTAGGTAAATGGGATTTCAGAAGATTCTTAAAGGCAGCTTTGTTTGTTATAGATCTTATATTTAGAGGCAGGGCATTCTACATTTTTGCAGGGTAGCTGGAGAACAGGGAGTCATCGGATGTATTCTTTCCGGTTATGTTAATTAATGATTTGTTACTGGATCGTAACAAATGATTGTTTGAATAGTGACTTAGCAGGTCTTGTAGAGATGGAGTTTTTTTCAGGGTGGTAGAGTATTTGGTGGCAGGGGTGTAGCTAGGATTTTCAAATTTGTACTCACAGCTCTCAAACTGCTACCCTCCTCCCCAGCCAAGCTACGGCCATTCTCGTAATTCACGGTTCGCTCTTTTAGTGTCGATGAAGAGGCATTCGCTGTAATGCCTCTTCAGTAATATAATATAGATTCACTCAAACTCGGTTCCTTGAATTGAAAATGAACCTGAAAGTCAGTTCTTTGAAAAATGCAGCATGGTAGTTGGGGTAGAGGATTCATGCTTTTGTTTTCTGTAACTAAGGTACAGGTTTTGAACTTGAGTAAATTACTAACCACCTGCTACCCCTAACTAGGGTGTTTCATTCACACACACACACACCTACCTACCTCTTAGTGCAAGAAATATGGGCAAAGCCTAAAATAAACAGAGACAGATATTAAATAATGCTCTTGTGAACTTAGAAAGTTGCTAGAATAACAGGATTTGTGCTAGTATGAGAAAGTTGCTAGAATAACAGGATTTGTGCTAGTATGAATTTTTCTAAAGGACATGAAGTCTGAAACTCAAATGTGTCATTATTTAGCAACTTCAGCCTTCAATGATTTTCTAAAAAATCACAAAATTTATGAGGAACAGACAAAAAATATGAGGCAAAAATCTGGACATTCTGCAAAATTCAGACAGTTGAGAGGTATGCTACCTACCTACCTCACACACACACACACACACACACACACACACACACACACACACACACACACACAGATACCTCTCAACCTCTTAGAGCAACAAACCTATAAATAAAACTGAGGCAATGGCCCAAAAATAAAGACTTTTTTTAAATATTGCCCTTATAAATTTAGAAAGATAATAGAATAGTAGTAGGTCTTGCATTAGTACGTCTTTCCTGAAAGGTATGAAATCTGAAACTCAAATGTCTGCCATTATTTTCTAACTTCAGTCTTTAATGATTTGCCACTAATTTGCCAGAAAAACCGCAATTTTATGAAAAAAGGACCAAAAATGTGATGCAAAAATATAAAATTGCCAGACAATACAGCTGGGAACCTGTCAAAGAAGGGACACCATTTTAATATGAGCACTGTTAACTTGAGCAGCTGACAAAATTAGAGAATCTACATGCATTTCTGAAATAAAAGTAATGTATAACTCTGATCATTAGTTATTTATAATTGTAAAGCCTCCACATTTTCTTCCAAAATTGCTATTTTGCGGAGGGATTATTAGGGGGGAGCAACATTTTGAGCCAAAATTGGGAACAATTGAGAGGTCTGGATATTCCTAATTCTATAAAGTGATTTATTTGCACGTACCTCTCAACTTCTTAATGCAGGAAATCTGGAAAAGGTCAAATATATTGGGGGAACATACAAACAGGACTAAAAATTGCTCTTGTATAAACTTAAGACAGTTGATAGAATAACAGGTCTTGCTTTAGCATGCATTTTTCTGAAGGTTATGACGTCTGAAACTTAATGTCTGTCATTATTTAATGACAATTCCTAAATGATTTGCCAGAAAAGTTTTATTTTGCATTTTACAGCACAAACACCAATAAATATCTGCTAAACAAAGCAATGCAGTCTCACAATGAAACTAGACTTAGCATTAAAACTTCTCTGCCCTTGAAACTCACATTCATTGAAACAGCATTGAAACCCACATTCAAAGAAAATACATTTTGCCAGTGGCAGATAAAGATTAACTTTGTGCTGTTTTCAAATCATAGGCCCCTTGCACATGGAACATACACATGCTTTTTGATACACCTTCCTGATTGTATTACATTATATTCCTTGTACAATACAGTATAGTTGTTAGACAGCATTTTAAATTTATTGTTTTGAACATTTTTCCAGTAAACAATGAAGCAAAATACATGCACCAATAATGACAAAACTGCCCAATTCAGAACATTTCCATCATAAAAGTCTATTCAAACTCCTACAGTCCACAAGTATCAGTAAATATGCACAATCTCTGAACTAGTAAAAGCCATCTACACACTGGGGAATACAACTTCAGTTCTCACTTCTCATCACAACTGGAGAATACAACTTCACTTCTCACCACAACTGAGGAATACAACTTCAGTTCTCACTTCTCATCACAACTGGAGAATACAACTTCACTTCTCACTTCTCACCACAACTGGGGAATACAACTTCAATTCTCACTTCTCACCACAACTGGGGAATACAACTTCAGTTCTCACTTAGGTTCATAGGTTCATACTAGGCTATCTGCCCTAAGGCATTTATAAGCCTAGCCAGAGTATGTTTGGCTTTCACCACCCATTTTAAATTAATTTTGCTATGCCCTTTTTCGAGGTTAGTATACTGTGCCTCTGTCTAACAGTGACACAAAAGTGATACCCGGGGTAAACCTACGATCTCCCATCCACTCATCAAGATTCCTCTTGAAGAGAGTCAATGAGGGACTCTGCCTAACCTGGACTGGGATTTTATTCCAGAGTGAAGGGAGCCTCTGGGTTATGACTTTGTCCCTCCAGCATGTCCTATTTATTTCAGTGCTGAGGTTCAAGTCTCTCGAGTGTGTAGCTCGATGGGATTTGGATTTTTTGAGGTGCAGCATGTCCCTTAATTCCGGGTTGGACATGGCCTTATACGTCAGGCACAGGTCACCTCTGAGCAGGCAGTATGCCACTGAGTAGAGCTGGAGTTTCTTTAACCGGGCAGCATATGGCATCTGTTTGAGCCCTTTGATCCTCTTGGTGAGGTACTTTTGGTGTCTTTCCAGTTGCTGCAGGTGTTTGATAAGGTACATCTCAAAAGGGGCATTGTACTCGATTATGGGCCTGATGAGGGATGAGTAAAGAGGCATGATGACCTCCCCTAATCTAGATGTGAATCCCTTCATGATTAGGTGGGCTATATAAAATGTTTTTCTAACCACTTTGGCCACGTGGTTGTCAAATGAGAGATTGCTATCAACTTGGGTCCCCAGGTCCCTAATTACTTCTTCTGTACTTAATGGATTACCACCTATGTGGTAATTTGTGGGCACTTTGTTTTTGCCAAAGGGGATGACTATACACTTTTTGGCATTTAGCTTGAGGCCATGGCTCTGGCACCAGTTGTCTGTTTCTATGAGGCCCTTTTGGAGGATGCTTGTGTCGGCTGGAGAGTCGATTATGGCGCCCAGTTTGCAGTCATCTGCGAACTTGGTCAGCCACAGTCCTTCTGTGTTGGCCTGTACCTCCGAGAAATATATACCAAACAAGAGAGGTCCCAGGACTGAGCCTTGTGGGACGCCACTTGCAACTGGTTTGGAGTCTGACATGGCTCCAGCAATTCTAACCATGTGGGTTCTGTCCTTGAGCCAGTTTGCAACCCATCTAGTGACATAGGGGTTTATATTTAAGCTGGTGAGCTTATCTATAATGCCCGAGTGGGGTATTGTATCGAAGGCTTTTGCGAGGTCCAGATAGGCTGTGTGGACCACCTTCCCTTCGTCAGTGGCCTTGGTGACTGTTTCAAAGAAGTCAACCAGGTTTAAGAGGCAGGATCTGCCCTTAACAAAGCCAAACTGGGTAGGATCCAGTGTCTGTAGGTCCCCAATATCTTTATTTATGAGGTCCATGATGATCCTTTCCATAGCTTTGCAGACCAAGCTAGTCAGGCTTATGGGGTGATAGTTTCCAGGGTCCGTTGAGGCACCACCTTTGTGGAGAGGGACCACTGTTGCTGTACGCCACTCTTTGGGTACATATCCTGTAGTAAGGCTGAGATTGAACAGTAGTTTTATGTTTGGGTTTAGCTCTTCTTGGAGTTCATGTGTTGTGTTATGTGGGGGCATACACACACACAGGCATGTATTGCAAGGTCTAGCAGTCCTGTGAACAAAATCTGTAACTAATGAAGAGGTTGCTGCTAGCAAACAACTTTATATTTGATTGTTTCATCTAAAAATAAAGTGCTTGTTGCCCTTGAGGAATAAATTGCCTATGTTGCATTAAAAAAAGTGATACGCTAGTAATATTGCAATAGGGAATGGATGGCAAACTGATAACAGGTTCATAGTTACTACTAGATATCTTCGCCAAAAAGGACTACAACATCCACCCCCCCCCCTTTATAACACAGTACAGTATCAGCAATGTAACTACTTACTGTGGGAGAAGAACCCACAGCCTTCTGCATCAAAAGCAAGTACACTACCTGTTGTTCTATTAACAATATAAGCAGACTCAGCATAAGCAGCACTAAACTTTAGCTCCCCTGCAGCTCTCAGCTCCTTGTAAAATGTACTTGACACTCAGCTGTACCTCTGATCTTTGCAGCACAAGAAATCTGGAAAAAGCCAACATTTATTGGGGTGGACAAAAGCCCAAAAACCAGGGACACATTTTAAACATTGCTTGTATAATTTTGGAAAGTTGCTAGAATAAAATGCTGTGTTACCACCATGCATGTCTTGAACCCAGAACCATATGCACTATAGTCAGTGCAACATACCACTATGCTAAATCAGCAGTTTGAAAAATTGGAAGACTGAAACTTAATGGCTATTAGATAGCTCTCAACCTCTTAGCACAAAAAACCTGGACAAACAAAGGCAATAATGAGGGAATACAACTTCAGTTCTCACTTCTCACCACACCTGGGGAATACAACTTCAGTTCTCACTTCTCACCATAACTGGGGGAATACAACTTCAGTTCTCACTTCTCACCACAACTGGGGAATACAACTTCAGTTCTCACTTCTCACCACACCTGGGGAATATAACTTCAGTTCTCACTTCTCACCACAACTGGGGAATACAACTTCAGTTCTCACTTCTCACCACAACTGGGGGAATACAACTTCAGTTCTCACTTCTCACCACAACTGGGGAATACAACTTCAGTTCTCACTTCTCACCACAACTGGGGAATACAACTTCAGTTCTCACTTCTCACCACAACTGGGGAATACAACTTCAATTCTCACCATAGCTCATAACTGTTAGAAATAAAAATCTGAGCAAAGTTCAGCAATGGTGGTGGTTAGGGACTTTAGACTCTTCTTATCCTGAAGCAAAGGTACAGGGTTTGAGCCTAAACACCTGTTGTGTTATGTGGGGGCATACGCACACCCAGGCATGTATTGCAAGGTCTAGCAGTCCTGTGAACAACAAAACTTGAAAGCTCCTTATTAACCCATTTCATTATTATTTAGATTACAACTCAATCAGCAGAGTCTTCAGCAAAGACTCAAGGTACAGAAAGGGTAAAATGAGCATAACACTGAGTTTCTTAGCTGTCCCACCATGAAGAATGGAAGATATCCAAAGCAGCTGGGATACAAGTGCAGCATGCTGGTCTGCAGAGTAGGGGCAAACAGCTAGCCACTTGTATAACTGACTGCCAAACACACTCAGCATACAGCTGCGGACATTTTTTCTTTCATTCTCTTCAAGGACCAAAAAAAACCACAAATCCCTTAAGTAAGAAATCTACACTCAAATTTATCTGTCTTGAGGTAATGCCCTCCTGCCAAACTCTGAAAAACTATGCTGTGAAGTTCATATCACCATTCCATTATTATCTGGCAAAATGGCATCAAAGTCAGGCATAAATACATATACATAGAGTGATGCTTCTATTGCACTGTGTTGCACACCACATAAAGTAAAGGACTTCTCTTACTTTATTCATATGTAATTTGGATGAACAGATGAATAACCACATATTTAATTGCAGTTCAGAACTCCTGCTCTTTATGGCCGGGGCAAACATGTAAATGTCTCAATGTATCCATTTTCATCCTGTCTTTGGATTATTCATATGCAAAATATAAGGGTTAAAATCTATCATGGGAATGTTAGACTAGGTGTCTTAATATTCTTAAGGGTCAATAGCCTTGTAACTACCCATGAGCCTACAATGGCACTGATCAAATTGGTAAAGGCCTGACAAGGGTATAGGGAATTGAGCATTCAGTACAAAGTACAAAGCATCCAAGTGCCAACTAACCTGGGTTTGTATAGTGGAAATAGGCACTGAAGGAACCAGCCAAGGATGCATAGGTGTGTGACTGGCAGAAGCCACCCCACCCATTCCAGGAGGAGTGTTTGGGTATGGCAAGCACTGCCTGGAGAAAGGCTTGGGGATGCTTTCAATTTACAGGTATGAGGTATGGGCAGCTTACCAGGGGGTTCATGGACTGCGCTGAGGCGGATGAGGTCAGATAGTAGATCTATCCCTCTCTGTTTGGTCCAGCACTGTGGGTTGCAGTTTACATGATAATCAAAAGATGGGGAGGAGATTAGAAAATATGGCCTAGCCTTGGATGATAGTTCACAAGGTTCCTGAAATTTCAGCATCCAGTACTGGCTGCAAAAGAATGAGAGATTCCAAAAAAAATGAACTCTTCTTGGAGAAGGAAGGTCCAAACAGGATGGGGGGTTAGGGGAATTAGACGATCAAGGCTGAGGATGGTGAATATCATAAACAGAAGGACAGAATTAAATACTGGATGACTGGCTGAAGTGGAATATAATGAAGCCTATATCACAGCAGTCTATACACTAAATATACTGTTCACTGCCTGAAAAAAATACTAGAGCAAAATGATAAACTTTCTGGCTGTACTCTAACAAATTCAAAAACTGCCAGCATTTAAAAACATAGCTGGTTGGTGTTTGCAGTGGTTGTTGTGTACCTGCTCTGTTCCTACAGTGAAAAGACTTTTCCAGCAGAAATTTCTGATTAAGAAAAGTTTGCAGAGTCCTAATTTGACCAACCATGCAACTATTTACAGACACATCATTGTTTAGGCTTAGACAAGGATCACATATAGGAAAGGTTGCTGTATTCTTCCCATCTCAATGTGTACGTCAAGGCTGGCACTGTATCTGGAATTACATGTGATGCCAACACACACACACACACACACACACACACACACACACACACACACACACACACACACACACACACACACACACACACACACACACACTCCATAATTTCCCGATCTGTTTCACACATACTCTCCTTACCTGATTGCTCCATACTTTCCTGATCCGTTTCCCGCTCGCACTCTTATCTGTTAACGATTGCTCCATTCAAGCTAATTTCCCGTTCGCAGCCAGCCGGACATGATGTCAGCTCCAATTTGCCTTCACCGCAACACCCAGCAAGCATCCTTAAAGAGCCAACGCTTTTTTTTTTTTAGTTAAAAAGCTACCGCACCCAGCAAGCATAAAGCCAACACTTTTTTTTTTTAGTTAAAAAGCTACCGCACCCAGCAAGCATCCTTAAAGAGCCAACACTTTTTTTTTTTTTTTTTTAGTTAAAAAGCTACCCCCCTTCTAAATAAGTTGTACTGAAATCAGTACAGTGCTTATGCCTCCCGACGTCCCTGTTTGGTGGGCCATTGTTAGTTGATTAAAGGAAAGCAGATTGGGTAATTCTAGCCAAGATAGTTGATTAAGGGACTGACAGTGATGAGATATGTAAGATGAACATCTCCACCCTACTTTATGCCTCTCCAATATATACCAACCTAAGGCAATGCGATCTAAACAAGCTAGAGACCTGCTACAACAAAATTGCCAAATTCACCACAGGGGCATCCTACCGTAGTCACCACTGTCTCTCACTTGCTGAACTGGGCTGGCTTGAACTCCCGCACCTCCTTCAGTGGTATCAACTCTCACTCGCCCACAAACTAGTAAACCATCCACTAAATGTCCCATCCCTCCAGAATCTACTCCAACCCTATCGCACCACCAGACCACTAAGATCCAGCAACAAAAATCACTTGCAGATCACTAAAGCCAATAACTCTGCTGGTGAAGCACTATTCTCTTGCACCATAGTCAAATTATGGAACTCCCTCCCACCCACAATTACCTCCATACCATCATGCACCCACTTCAAAACTTTACTAAAAGCGCACCTAAAAACATGCTGGCTATGCCCTTGCAACTCCCACTCTAATATCATCCACCCCATCCAACCACTACCTTTCTTTCCACTCCACTAACTACCTTGATTATAGCAAGCTCAGATGCTCATAAGCCTAGTACTTATTATACAACAGGAGCTTCTCATTGTAACATTTGTTAATGTCTAAAACCAAGAAAAAGCGATTTTCTTCTACCAAACTCCACAAAGACAAAACTGGAAGCGGAGACGAAAGGCTGGAACAAACCTTCCAAGTTTATTTGGAACTCGAAATAAGTCACGCACAAGCACAAAATAAAATGAACGCCTTCACAATCCAAGCGTTTTCGTCCTGAATGGACTTCATCAGATAAATCAATTAGTCTCAATTAATCATTTATACAAGTTTAAAAACAAAGAAACCAATCATTTTCTAACCATTATTACAAACCAACAAATCAACCTTCAAGCTAATTAATTATTCAGTGTGCTCTCCGTTTTAAATTCATTAAATTGTCATGAAAATGTATATATTTCTATATGAATTAAATAAATTATTTAAAAATTAAATAAATAAATACTTACAATAAATAACCTACTAACCTTATTGGATAATACTTAAAATGTTAAAACATTTGAATTTAAAATTATATGTATAGAAAAACCAAGTTAAATCCTAATGTTGTGTGTGTTAATATTTTATGTAGCAGAGGTCACTATTGTCTACATGAAATATTAACACACACAACATTAGGATTTAACTTGGTTTTTCTATACATATAATTTTAAATTCAAATGTTTTAACATTTGAAGTATTATCCAATAAGGTTAGTAGGTTATTTATTGTAAGTATTTATTTATTTAATTTTTAAATAATTTATTTAATTCATATAGAAATATATACATTTTCATGACAATTTAATGAATTTAAAACGGAGAGCACACTGAATAATTAATTAGCTTGAAGGTTGATTTGTTGGTTTGTAATAATGGTTAGAAAATGATTGGTTTCTTTGTTTTTAAACTTGTATAAATGATTAATTGAGACTAATTGATTTATCTGATGAAGTCCATTCAGGACGAAAACGCTTGGATTGTGAAGGCGTTCATTTTATTTTGTGCTTGTGCGTGATTTGTTAATGTCTGTTATGTACTTCACAGATAAAGATTCTAGTTGTCTACTGATGTACTATGTTCTTCATCTGTAAATATGTTGTAAGTAATTGCTATGTTAAATTGTTAATCACTATGTAATCCAATGTAACTACTGTCTGTTTATTTTAACTGTGGAGCTTTTCTCCCCGGGCCTCTGCTGAAAATGGAACTACACCCAGTCGGACACTCCCGGTCAACAAATTTAAATAAATAAATAAAATAAATAATGAATCAGTTGCAAATCTTGCTATTTTGTTATAACAGGTGTGTAGTTTAGTTAAGTCTGATTTGCTAAGGTTACTGAATATTTGAGATGCATAAAGAAGTGTGGCAACAAGGTGGGTTCTTGCAATGATGGCCTTGGTGTTATTGGTTAGATATTTTTTACATCTGTATAGTGTTCCGAGTTTTTTGTGAACTTTTTTTATTATGGGAGATATGTAGGTCCAACTTCAAGTTGTGGTCTATGAGGACACCAAGACGTTTGGTTTGGGGGACTGATGTAATGGTTGTATTGTTAACTGACGTTATTTTGAATGGATGGATGGGATCTATGGCTTTTGTAGGATGACATAACATCAGCTTAGTTTTGTTAGGATTGAGTATGAGCTGAGCATTGGATAGCCAAGATTGTACTGCAGCAAAAGATGCCTGTGTTACTTTTTGACGTTCTTGTAGTGAAGAAGAACAGATGAGGGTTGAATTGTTTGCATATTGAACCAAGGTGGCATGTAGGTTGGCAGTGTGAAGGCTGTTGGTAAATATGGTAAAGAGAAGAGGGCCAAGGATAGACCCTTGTGAAACTCCTAAGGTAACAGCCAGGAGGGTGGAAAGGTTGTTTTGCCATTTTACTGCCTGTTTGCAACCTGTTAAGTAGTTCTGGAACCATGCAAGTCTGGAGTAGCTTAGATTAAGATCAGAAAGTACAGTTAAGAGTTTATTATGATAGACAATTTCAAAAGCTTTTGAGGGGTCTAGAATGATAGAAGAAACAAGTTTGCCTTCATTCCGATGATTAACAGTGTTGGTAAAGCTGATAAGGGCTGTGGTAGTGCTGTGATTAGGTCTGAACCCATGCTGTGTGTTAGTCAAGAGGTTTTTAGCTAAGAGATAATTTGAAATTTGTGAATGTATACATTTTGCCAGAATTTTTGATAATCGAGATATAATGGCAGTTGTTATCAGTATGGATTCTGTGAAATGTATGTTAAACTGAGTGGCAATATTTTGAAAAGAGTTGCTGGTGGAAGGGGAGGAGTACTTCTTAGTGCTAGTTGCAAAGAGTTATAGCAGGCCAGAACATTTGTGGATTCCTTTTGTGCTTAGATTGTATGTATATTAGTATAGTGTTTTTTGCCTTGTCTGATTTTTTTTGTTTCTTAGTTTGAGGTATTTTTGTTGAGTTGCTACAGTTTTGTAGTGGCACCATATATCCCAGGCCTTGTCTCTCTCTCTCTCTCTCTCTTTTAGATGTGATCATGTTTCTTTGGTAATCTGGGGGCATAATTTGACTTTTTTTCTTATTGTTCTAGTGGGGGCCAGCTTGTTTAAGATGCTGAAGAAGGTGGAGTTGAAATATTTTACTGCAGTGTCTAAGGGGGAAACTTAAGAGGTTTACAGTTACAGAGTTGAGTGTATAAATAAATTTTTGGGAATTAAAGTTTTTTTTTTTTTATATTGGACTTGTTGGAAGAAGACAGCTTTTATTGGACTGCTTTTGTGTCTAAGAATGAAGATAGGTAGGTGGTCACTAAGACTATCTGGGAGGCAGTCAGTGTGATATGCTAGTGAAGGTCAGTTAGTGAGGATCTAGTCAAGATGGACTCTTTTTTTGATGCTTTTATTAGTCTATTTATTTATTTTATTTATTTATTTTACATTTGTTGAATGGGATAGTCTGACTGGATATATGTCCATTTTCAGTGGTGGCCCGGGGAGAAAAGCTCCAAGATAATAATACACACTTGTGCAGCAGTAGCATTGTTGCCTCACAGCAAGAGGTTCTCCCGTTCGATTCTCGGCTGGAGTGCAGGGAGTGCCTTCTGTGTGAAGTCTGCATGTCCTCCCCGCGATTGGGTGGGCGTTCAAAAGACATGCGTAAATGGGCGTGTTTTCGTTGAAGGTTGAACGTCGAGCTGGCACCTCGGTGTTCGTGAAAATCTATTGCCAATCATTAGCGGACCGGATTTCCGCTGTGGCAACCCCTAACCGGGAAAAGCCGAAAGACAACACCATTTAGTAAATGCTAGTTTCAAGCAGATTGCAGTTATAAGCAGTACCAGCATTTAGCACATATAGTACTAACTTATCATAAAACACTTCACAAAACATAACATTATTTTCAAAGTTATATATATACGTAACATTACATTCAGGTTTAAGACACATTGAGTAGCAGTTATACAACTGACCCTTCCTGAAATGGTGTGGTAGAAAAAGTTACAAGTAGTTGAAGGTAAGGTGCCTAAGTAATAGAGAGGTCACTAGTCGGGGTTAGTGCAAGGACATAACCAATGAGTTTTGAAGTATTTTTTTAGTTTGTTTTTGAATTGAGTTAGTGAGGGTTCTAGGGTCAAGTCAGCTGAGAGTCTGTTCCATGTTTTTCCAACAGAGTTGGCAAACAGAGAGTCCCCAGCTGAGTAGTTGGATTTGTATGTTTGAACTAGGAGTCTAGTGGATGATCGCAGTGGCCAGGTGCTGGTGTAGGGGCTGATAATATTTTTTAGTGCAGGTGTATTTTCTGGTTGGTAAAGGACATTATGTGCCACTATTATTCTAGTTTTGTTTAAAATTATTTGAGTGAAACTGTGGAAGTAGATATGGTTTGTGGGGTGTAGTGAGTTACAAGAGGTCCAATCAGCCTTGAAGTCTCCAATTATGAATGTTTCTTGGGAGAGGGGTTTTGCTGTCCAGTGAAGGATGGATTATAATGTATTAATATTATTACCAGGGGGAATATAGGCTCCGATTATATTTAAGTTTTTCTTAGAGTTGATTTTCAGATGGGTAAAGAGGGTCTCTGCGTTATTAAATACTAGTATGATATGGGGAATAATTTCCAGTGTGAGGTTATTTTTAAATAGAAAAGCTATGCCACTGCCTCTTTAGGATTTTCTATCTTGTCTTATTATGTTGTATCCTGGGGGCACTATTTCACTGCTACTGATTTCTGGTTTCAGCCAGGGCTTGGTGATTAGGACTATATCAGGGAAGTAAAAGGAAAGGGTGGCATGTAAATCCTGTATTTTGTTCAGTATGCTCCATAGGTTTATGTTTAGTATTAGCAAGTCACTTCCTTTCCTAGGGAGGTTGAGTGGATGTTGTTGGAGTATATATTTGGATGATTTTTAGGGTCAGGGTTTGGATGTATGTCACCACTAAGAATAAGTTGGGATATTATGTGAAGAACGGATTTTAGGTATCTGGATATAAATTTGTCATATTTTATGGATACATGCGAAAGAGATTACATACACACACACACACACACACACACACACACACACACACACACACACACACACACAGTAAATAATCTCAAAAAATGGAGAAAAGAAACAGTTCATCTACATACTTCATGAACTGAAATTAACTTAGAATCGTCCCTGGTCAAAGTCAAGGAGCATAAGATTAAAGACATCTGCGTTTCAGTTAGGTCTTGAACCTAGACCATCCAAGTCACTTTCAAGCTGCTCTTCTTCTAGGTTCTGGAAGCAACTGAAAATTGATCCCTGTATTTTGCAACATCTTCTCCCTCTCCCTCATATATATAATACACACAGGCAAAGCAATAAAAACAGTGGAAGTGCAACTGTATGTTTATTTATTTTAACTCTATCTGTATGTTGTACAAGTAAAGTGGGTTGGTCCCTAGACGTTTTTCACCCACTACCCAGGCTTACTAGGAAGGATATACATAACTAAATGCAATAGCACCTTACACCCCCAACACTGTACTTAAAATTATCAGACAAAGATGGGAAAGGAGAAAGAGTATCAGCATTCTCTCTGAGCCAGAACTCGTACCGACTACTATAGCAGTTAGAAGCTTTATGAGGGAAGCAAATACAAACAGACACACAAACACACACTCACACACACATCTATGCAGAGAAAATATACAACAAGCTCTTAAAATATAAAACACAAAACGTATTTCAAATAGCATACTCTCCAACACTTCAGCCCATTTAATAAAGTTTTTTTTTTTTGGAAACTGTTCTCCCCTATTATTATATATTTTACGGTTGCTTATTACCAAGAGTGTTAACTTTATCCTCCTTTCTGCTAGCAGTCAGCAGGGTTAATGTATGAGCTGCAAGGATTCATTACAGGACTGGAGTTGGGTAGCAAGTCATTCTATTAAAATGGTCATCACTGAGCTTGTCCCCCAACGTCCTATAGTTCACATTTCTGCTGACCCAGTTTCCTAATATTAGTGGATTCAGTGGTGTGTGAGACAGCTACTCAACACTAATGGTTGTCTCTCATACCAATGTCCTTATTATATTCCAGAATTAAAACAAAGTGGAGAGTCTCTTATCCACTGGTATACCCTTCACCATATTTGAATGCAAAAATAGGCTGCCCTAGTATCAAGATGAACAGCACAAATGGTAAACGTATTCCATACACAGGGTAACTGCCATTAGAGCACTATCTAATGTGGGCCATTCAGGTTTTCGGCTTGCTTCATAATCTTGATTGTATAATGCATTTTATGAATGTTATAGGCTGTGTTTGCATTTTGTATGTTCATACTTTTTATTATTTCAAAGCTACCGCCTTCATCTTGGCTGAATCAAAGAGGGCAATATCCATGATTTTTTAGTGTTAGCCCAGACCTTATTTATTACAGTCACGTGGCATCTCTGCAGTGAGAAGTAGGATTGCTTCCCCAGAAGTAGTTGGTGGATGTGGTAGACTTTGTGCCCTGTGGACAAGTCATTACTGCCAAACAATTGCTGTAGGCCAACATACTCCTGGGTGTCGAAGGTTATAATTTAATGCAAGTTCATGTCTATACCAGGGGACAGTCCAGTGTGGCTATGCAAGGTCTTTTTGGCAGGCCTCCTTTTCATTCTGCAGCTTTAACCATAACTGCCAGACAGCGAATCTTAAAAAAACATAATTTCCCACTTGTTAAAGCACATCAGCCAACTAAGGAATTACTGTAGCATCTCCTAAGTGCAATGTGCAGTGTGAGCTTAGAAGCCATGTTTTTGGTGGGTAAAAATTAAGTAATTCAGTGTTAACAGTCATTACCTAAGACAACTTCATGCAATAGATGGGAAACAGAAGTATTCTAAGATCTCACATACATTGTGGTTGTAGGTTTACAAACATAGGGAGTGGTGAGGCTGTAATATTTGTTTATCAAAAAACAGTTTTATTCCCCACCATCTATGTTTTACTCTGCACATGCTCCTTTTCAGTTTCTCATTGACCATCATTTACATGTACAGTGGGAGCTATTACAGTTAACAAGCATGTGACAGCAGAACAAAATGTACAGAAGAAAGCTGAACTACAAACTGGCAAGGCAATGTCACCTGGTATCTGTATTGCAGGATAGCAGAAGGCTTACACTTGGCTACAACATGAAGTGTCAGGCCATATACTCCCATAGAAGGACTGAGGGCATGAATCTGGACACAAAACACTTCCATACCCCTGTATACCTCCTGCCACCCCAGCTTCCCAAAACACCTTAGATTAATCCATACTTTTCATAACTTAGAATTTTCATTCCTTAATAACTTAGGGCACCCTACTTTTACATGCCCCATAGGATCTAGTGTTGTCTATATTCATCCATTTCAAACATATGGGTTGTTGGATCTGACCTTGAGGCTGACTTGAAGCCTCTTCAGATCCAGAGCTGTGACTCCTCCTTGGCCCATAATTTCCTAGACTCCACCTTAGAAGTTCAGATCTCTTTTGTTGTTAAAGATAATGGGCATGTGAAAGAGCGCTCTACAATCAGCTTGCTGTATCCTTTGGAATATAAGCTACTCCTCTCCTACCATGAGAGAGTTTTCTCCCTTTGTTTGTACTTATCTTCTTTTTATCAGGATATTAGTTGTTATTTGCTCAGTAAAGGCCTCCTGCCCTTTCCTACATCGTATTTGCTATTTATATTAAAAAAAAATCATTGTTAGTATATAAACATACACACACACACACACACACACACACACACGCACGCACATATATATATATATATATATATATATATATATATATATATATATATATATATATATATAATATATATATATATAAGTTCATAGATTCGTATACATATATATATATATATATATATATATATATATATATATATATATATATATATATATATCTTTATTTGTAATAATCTGTGTTGCTGTTAAAACAGAAATGTAGTTAGGGCGTAACCCTCACTTTTTTCTAGGCTACTTTCACTGTGTCAGAATCCACTACATTCAAGAAGTGTTTGGATTGTGGGCATAAACATCCACCCCAGGACCACATTCCAAATGCATATATTGCTTGGGAGCCACACATCTGGATATGGACTATCAGTCCTGTGCCACTTTTAGTGCCAGAGCCCTTCAGATGTGAAGGAACATACTTATTTTAAAGGGGCTCCTTCCAGCACAGACTGAGGCTACTCCATCAACTTCTTCTGTGTCCCCCTCCAAGAAAGATCAACCTAAACCTAAGAGGTAAGAAAAGGACAAAGATTCCAATAAGGATAAGAGGTAGAAAGACAAGAACAAGTCACCCACTAGGTCTGCTAAAAAACGGTCACTGGAACTGACAGCTTCACTCGGTTCAGATCCAAAGAACACTCAAAGATTGGATCCAATGACTCCTCTGCCCCAGTCACCTTCTTCATGAGCCAGATAATAACTGGGACCAGTGAAAGCTAGATTACATTCCCGTATCCTCCAGAAAAGGGAACACTCCCGACCACCATTGGTGGCGTTCTCCACTCAGTCATCTTGAAGCCTCATGGAGCTCAATGTCAATAGGATGATGAAGTTTTTGATGACACTAATCCAGCTTAGGTTTATCCTGATACCATCCCTTGGAAAGGTACTGAGTTCTGGCCATCTTACCTCTCCTCTGCTTGAATCCATACCAACTCCTTCTTTGGGTTCTGTGTTATTGAACCTGACTGGAACCAGGGCACCTTTGTCAGCACCGGAGCTACTTATGACTTTGATGAAAACCGTTTCCCGCTCTTTCTCTTGACACTGATGCCTTTGGATCAAGATAAGAATCGGAGCCAAAGCACTGGTGTCAAGATCCAAGGGGGTGAGTTAAAACCAAGATTCTATGAGTCATCTCTCCCACTCAGGGCTTTGGCTTTAGACAACTCAAATTTGAGAACAGCTTCCAGGTCAGGAGTCACCTGTGGTGAGGATTCCCTTTCTTTCTTGGCTTGGAGTATGTCCACAGTGCCAGTGGCAGGCTTGGCCTTCAAGGCCTTTGAAAGTCTTTACAAGTTCCAAAGAAAAGGTGCCTTCTTCCAGCTCATCTCCACCCAAACCCCAGCCAGCGTCTGCTTCCTCTCCTCTTCTCGTCATCTTGTCAGACAGGGACTGCCAGTCTCAAGGGCTTGTGAGAAAATCTGTTTTGTCAGTCCCCCCTCCAATTCTGAACCTTCTGTTGCTCCCCAGAAGGTGTCCCCGGAAAAACTAACATGCAAACCAAAGCACTTAAACTCTTCCCCAGAGTCTTTCACTGAAGACACTGACTTAGAGGAAGAGGGGGGGTTTACCCTCACACCTTCTCTGAAGATGTCACCTTCGTCGATTTTCTTGAATTAATGAAGCAGAGAGGGGGTTGGTCATCCCAAGACCATTTTCCTGATGAGTCAGTGTTCTTTCAAGCCTTTGGTTCTAGACCATCATTGTCCTGGGTGGTACCTTCCATTGATTCCCTTATTGACCTTATGGCTCAACTGCCATGGAAGGACCATGATGTGGTGGAATCCATACATAAAAAAACAGATCACATCTTGGCTGTGCCTTAGGACAGAAAACACTGGAGTAAGGGTCCACCAGTAGATGCTGTGGTGGTGGAAACAGCCACCAGTAAAGAACTATCAGAAGAAAGTTTGTCTGTTCATCCTCCTAACAGAAAATCTGGGGTGATGAACAGATTTGAAAAGTGGACCTATGCATCAGTGACTTTCTCTCTTAGATCACTGAACTATTTGGCTCATTTAACAAGATTCCAGAGAGACTTAAGGAAAGAAATCACCAAGTCTCTCTTGGGAGTGTTATCTGTGGATGTTCAGAAAGCAGTGGACTCTCATTTTTCCACCTTGCAGTCTTCCTCAAATGTGGTCATGTGTTTAGTCTCTAATGCAGCTGACATCACAGCCAGAGCAGCAGGCACGAGCATCACCAATCACAACCATGCTTGAATGCATCTTTGTGACTTTGTAGAAGGATTTAACCATGTTTTGTAAATGCCCCTTATGAGGGTTCAGCCTTATTTGGACCTAAAGTTAAAGACATTTTCACCACAAGTCAATAGGACTGTAAGACACTCTCTGTGGTGGGAGTTTGTTCCTCTACCCTACGAAGGTCTTTCTCTAGGAACCAGAGATTAGGGAAGGAGATGAATCCCAAAAGTGATAGACCTTCCTGTGGCAGAGGGGGAGGCAATGCTAATGGATGACACCCTAGAAGCAGAGGCAGTCTGCATAACCATGTTTTTTGTGGTCCTGTTACCAAGAAAGTTTTTTAGCTTTTCTCCTAAATAGTTGGCCCACTGTTACACTCTGGAGGCAGTCATGGGGTGCTTATCTTTGCAACCTCAAGTCTGGCACAGAATAATGGCAGATGCCTGGGTGATAAAGATAATATCCAGATGCTATTTAATTCCTTTTTCCCTTTCACCTCTAAAAAAGAAGAAAGTCCCTAATGTTCCACCCTGTCATTGGGACTTAGCAGCCATACAAATTTCAAAGCTGCTAGAAAAAAAAAGAGTCATCCAGCAAGTCCCCCATGACCAGTTAGACTATAGAGTCTAGTCCTGATTCTTTTTAGTACTAAAGACAATTGGGGAACTCAGACCAATTGTGGATCTCAGTCACCTAATCCAGTTTGCAAAACAGACAAAATTCCAAATGGTTACAGTTCAGTCCATTTTACTTCTACTGAGGAAGAATGATTTGATGTGCTCCATAGATCTTCACGATGCTTACTGTCATGTCAAAATAGCAAACCAATCCAGGAGATTTCTCCACTTCCATCTGGGAGCCAATAACTACCAATTTCAGGCACTACCATTTGGTCTCACCATAGCCCCCAGGACGTTCACCAAGATCATGGCAGTAGTAGCAGTGCATTTACATCTGCTGGGAATCCAAGTCTTAATGTACCTTGATGATTAGCTCCTTACTGCTACCCCCAAGCCAAATACTACATGAGAGTACTGCAATGGACTTTGTAATATAGTGATCTCAGTCCATTCACCATTTACATATAAAAATATGATTTATGCAGGTCTGCAAACAACACATTGCTTGGTGGATAATGTCCCTGACTGTAACCAAGGGTCACCCTTTTCATTTGGAATCACTGATTGCAACAGAGACCATGGATGCCTTCAAAGGGAGAATCATCCAAGATACATGGCCGTCACTTGAGGTCAATCTTTACATCAGTATCTTGGAGTTGAGAGTGGTCCTTCTAGCACTGCAGGCATTTCAGGGTCTCCTCCCCAAGGGTATGATGTCCATACAGATGGATAACATGGTGGTGGTATGGTATTTCAAAAATCAAGGGAGAACACATTCTTATCCTCTATGTCAAGAGGCCATAAGAGTCTGGCAATGGGTGATGTTTTCACAACGCTTTCTGATAGCAATGCACATCCTGGGGTTGTCTAATGTACTACCAGACAAATTGATCAGAATGGACTTGATGCCTCACAAGTGGTTCCTCAATCCTACAGTGACACATTTAATATTTGGTCACTGTGGCCAAACTTGCTGCAACCTTTTTGCGACCTATCCCTCCACAGGGACAGTCATCAATTGATGCTGTGGTCCATAATTAGCCTCCACACTTCCATTATTCCTTTCTCCCTTTGTGCCAATGAGCAAATGCATACAGAAAGCAAGGCAGTATAAGACCAAGATGATCCTCATTGCCCTCAATAGATTATAGGTTCCCCTACATATGGCTTCTTCTTGTCCATCCCACTTAGATGTTGGATCATTATCCAAACCTACTGACCCACCCATCCAGGCTTCCTCCCCCAGACCAGAACTCCATGAAGTTAACTGCATGGCTTCTCCAATTTTAAGCATAGCCAGAGATGCTAGGTGTCCCCTGCAGTAGTCAATATTGTTTCTACTTCTCAAAAACTACCCACTAAAAAGATTTACCAGAGTAAATGGAAGACATTCTTGATTTAGGCCTACTCTAAAGGCCTGGACCCTTTTTTAGTAGCTGTTCCATCCATAGTAAAATTTTTATCTGATCTCTTTGATAGAGGTTCCAGCTTTGCCACCATCAAGGTACAATTGACAGCAATTTGAAATGTTCATGTTGGATGCAAAGACATTTCAATACCTTCACTGAAATTTTCCAAAGCTTTCTTGAAAGGTATCTTTCTACTAAGACCTCCCATTAGAGACCCAGCCCCTCCGCGGAATGTCACCATTATGCTACAATTACTGATGCAGGCTCCCTTTGAAACAGCTACAACAGCAGATCTAAAATTTCTTACTTGGAAAGCAATTTTCCTAGTGGCAGTGACATCAGCCAGGTGAGTCTCAGAGTTACAGGCTCTTTTGTGTAAACTTCCATATCTAGTATTTCACAAAAGAGAGTGTTTCCCTTACAACTAATGTATCCTTTATTCCTAAGGTGGCATCCAAAGTTAACCTACATCAATCAATAAACTTGCTTTAGTCTTTCCCAGACATTATTATTTGTACCATTAATAACACCTTTGGTATCTATATTTAAATTTTATTTTAATTATTTAAATGTCCACTAAGTTTTACTTGTTTGAATACATTTATTGATGTATGATTATTTGAAGTTAAGCATTATATGTGTATTTTTATTTTATTTTGTATACTTTGCACCTAAGGTAGAAGTTTTAGATGAGAGTGTTGGTCCTTTAAGAAAACATTATTTAATTATTTATAATATATATAATCATATGATTTTATTATATTATTTAAGAAGGGTTGTTGGTTTTTATTACTCTGAAGAAGCCCTGGCTTTACTGGGTGAAAGCGCTTAGTCTTTTATAGATTGTATTGGTTATTGAAATAGCTTTGGTAGTGATGCTTTGCCATGGTTATTTTATTATTTTAGTTTCTAGTGTTTTCATTCAGAAAAGATACCAAAAGAAATTGGCAACAATGAATCCACATTGAAAAAAAAAAATCACAAAACAGTCCAGCTCTCCACAAAGTTATGGTTAGGTGTATAAACCAATCCATGAAGCAGTCCAACTCTTCCACAAAGTTTTTAAGGAGGTAAAAAATAACAGTTAATATATATTCATAAGTGCTTTCGTCCCTCCAAAAGAGACTTCATCAAATAAAATAACCCGTCCCCTCCAATGTCTTATATACTATTCAATCTTCACTCAAATGCTTCCATTCAACCAATTATTGCCAATGCTGAATTGAATCTTACAGGGCCATTTACTAGTTTACCACTTTATTGTATACTTTTATAAAAACATAAAACAGTATTATTAGTGAATAAAATATATCACCCTCAAAAAATATGCTTTTGTTCATGAAGTACTTGTTAATTTTTAAAGAAATAAAAAACAAACCTAAAAAAATTGGCTATGTAATAACAAAGTGTGTGGGACTAATGGAAATGAAAGAACTAGGCCACTGTTGTTGCCTGCCTATAAAAACATTATAGACAAAAGTTTTCACTTTGATGGTAGGGGAAAGGAACCAGCACAAGTGGACGTTGTCAAAACTGTAAGAGACTATCCTACATTAAAGGAACTTGTTTTTATGTTAGAAAAGAAACTACTGTGCTTTAAATGTTTACAAATTGAGATGGGATACTTGAAGGAATGTTTGAAACTGAAAATTGTCCCACAAGGTTTAAGAATGTAAAAATGTCCCTTTGGATTGAGTTATAACATGGAAATGGTAGCTGATTTTATATGTTTTTTTTTTTTGATAATTGTGGTTTTGAATTAATTACCCATCTTCTTATGCACACTAAACTATCCCACCCAATCATAAGCTTTTCATTGCATGTCATTCTATCCTTCTATAAATCTCTGATCCCTCTCCTGCTGAGCATACACCATTCCAGCTCTTATACATCTTAGGGCACAATGTCTACGTTAACTCTGTTTGTGGGATGGAGCCTAGATGATTTAGTGAAAACAACAACTTTTTAGAGCTCTGCAGATTAATCCAAATGATACAAGAAAAATCATTTTTATGGAACATTTCTTCACAAAATATTTGGTAACTGTATAGACTTAAGTATCTTTGTATATTGTGAAATTTGGAAAAAAAATCCTGTCATTGTTAATTGGAGACTTGTTGGTTGAAGAAAAATGAGCAGTTCTAAACATTTCCATCCTGAAATCTCTCTGAAGAAAGATATGCAGCTGGTGGCATCCACAGTTCAGGTGTTATCAATAAAAATGGATGGCTTTCAGGAGAACCTAAAAATATTGAGAGAAAACTATTTAAAACAAACTAACATTTTTAAAAAAGTTACAACAGCACCAAATCAAAATTATAGACACAGAGAATATTTTAAATGGCATAGATGGAAGATTAAAAGAAGAGGAAACCCAAACAGAATATCTGCTAAAACAAAACACTTGGTTATCAAACAAAGTAGATGACCTGGAAAATAGAGAAAGATCATCCAATCTTAGATTTGGATTACCAGAAAAAAAAACAGGAGATGATTATTTATTTTCCTTTCTAAATTCTTGGATACTAGAAATATTAAACCTTCAGGAAGATGCCTGTGCCTACCACTCCATCACCACCAAGATCTATAGTAGTTAAATTCCTTTTGTATACTGATAAAGAGCTATTTCTTAAAACAGCATGAAGAAAAGCCTTCTTGAAATTTGGGCAAAGCAATGTAAGATTTGATAATGACTAGTCAACTAAAACTATAGAACTGAGGAAAATCTGTTGACCCCTTGTGAAAGCTCTTAAACAGAATTATTTCAAAACTCAGATAATTTTCCCTGTGAAAATAAAAATACAAAACTTTCTACAACATAGAAGAAGCTATTATTTTTGTAAAGAACAATGACCTTATTCCATTGACTAATGATACGGATTGGACTTTTCCTTCTCTAAAAAGATCCTAAAGACAAAAACACCTGGCCTGACATGAGGGATAAGAAACAAAAAAATGAATCTATCTCAAACATCAGTGTTAAATCCACAAAGATATCTTCTATAAAGTAATTAAAACTTACATACACTTATTTTAAATAGTGTTAAACTTCCCCTAAGGACATGGTAACATTATTAGAGAGTAATCTGTTAAGAAAATATATAACTAAAAGATGAATGATGAGTGAAATCTAAATGGTAAAACACATTTTCTAACTAAACTTCTTTCTCTACAAACAGGTAATGATTTTATATACTCTGTGAATGGGAACACTGCCCTCATAAATCTCCACAGTATTAACTTGCTAGAAGTAACTTAACAAGTTATTATATAAGTTCTTTATGTATGCCTGAAGCTTTTTTCACTTAACAAAACTGACACTTCGTTGGCATAATAGTGAAAATGTTAAATCAGTATAATGGATTTGTGTCATTTTATATGTTGCATTGTACTACATATGTTAATTAGATGAAGATCTTTCTCTCTCTCTCTCTCTCTCTCTCTCTCTCTCTCATTTTTTAAGAACTGTAATTTAATCTGCCAAGTGATGAGTTTTATAAGAACTGATTTTTGGGACAGGATACAAGTTGTTGGGTTGTTTCCTTTGTGAGTTAGCTTATAACTATGCAGCCTTGAGTTGCCTGGGCTGCTTTTTCCTTAAGGTACTATTTCACTAAAATTTCTCAACCTCCCATAGTTTTGCATTACTTACTACACATAGTGCAAGGAAAGCTAACTAAACTCCTTCTTGAGCATTTGCTGCTGTGGAAAAATTTGTAATACTGAACAGGCGCTGCATGTTTCTCAAAGCTGACTGACTTTAGCATGTTCTAGACCTGTGCTTTCATCTTTCTCTGACATTACACTGAAAAGGAAGTCATGTGGAATTTCCATAGAGAAGCTTCCTGTCTACAACTGTATGAATAAATTCTGGTCCCACTTTGCTTATAGCGGTTTTCCCTGTTATCAACATATTACAGTAATGGATTAAAAAGAACTATGTTTTGGTTCATTCAGCTATGTTATTTGTCATTTTATAAATGGAATTGAGTTATGGCAGTACTTATGTGTAGTTTTATGGCTGCGGCTGGCATTTTTTTTGAATATGTAGATTGCTGCTGCAGAGAAAGGGCCATTCAATATTAAAAACATTAAGGAGGAAATGGAATGTACATGGGGGGCTATTGAACATTTCCCTACAAAAGAGTAGTATACTCGGTAAAGTATGAGAAGATTTATTTTAAACATATTTCCTCCCAAACAGTCATAGTACTGCTTAGTAACAGGAACTTACCTGAAAAATCCAGGAAATTTAATTAACTGTGACTTGGTCTTTGTCATCTTCACTAAAATATTTTAAACCCTGGCTTATATCTGAACTAACTTTTTCCAAGAAACAAATAATACTGATGGTATTAATAGTCATAGGTTCATAGGATGATACTAGGCTATTGGCCCAGAGGCCCTTATAAGCCTAGCCAAGAATTTTGCCCATGCTCCCACAAAGTCAGCACCTGCTTCCCTTGTCCAGCAGGGACACAGGTGGGGTTCCAGGGGTGTATTTTCTGTTTCCCATCCAGTTGTTCAGGTTCCTCTTAAAGAGGACCAGTGAGGTACTCTGCTTGACATGGAGAGGGAGTCTATTCCACAGATGGGGGAGTCTTTGGGACACAAATCTATCCTGCCAACATGTTCCATTAATGTCACAGACTAGGTTGAGGCCTTGCGTGTGGGTTGCATGAGTGGAGTTTGAATTATGGATATGCAGCAACTCCATCAAGGCTGGGTTTGAGATGGTCTTGTATGCCAGACACAGGTCACCTCTGAATAGTCTGTATGAGACTGAGTAGAGGGACAGGGCTTTTAGCTTATCTGTATAGGATAGGTGTTTGAGACCCTGGATTTTTCTGGTCAGGAACCTCTGTGGTCTCTCCAGCTGCTGCATGTGCTTGGCAAGGTACATGCTGAAGGAGGCATTGTACTTGATAATGGGTCTGATAAGGGAGGAGTACAGGGATGTTATGACCTCCTTGTTCCTAGATGAAATACACTTACTTATGAGGTGGGCCATGTAGAAAGCTTTCTGTACAATGGAGGCAATGTGAAAGTCAAAAGTCAGGTTGCTATCAACCTGGGTGCCCAAGTCCCTCACGACTGACTGCATGCTTAGGACATTGTTATTAATGTGATAATTAATGGGGATGCCATTTTCCCCAAAGGGGATAATGATGCATTTCTTGGTATTCAGTTTCAGGCCATGCTACTGTCACCAGTCATTAGTTTGAGTAAGGCCCTTTTGGAGGATGTTCACATCACTAGTGGGAATTTAAGACAGCACCCAGCTTGCAGTCATCTGCAAACTTGGTCAGCCACAGACCACTGGTTTTGGCTTACACCTCAGTAAAGTAAATCCCAAACAGAAGAGGCCCCAAGACCAATCCTTGGGGTACACTGCTCGTTACGGGTCTACTTCTAGGGGTGGCTTCCCCTATTTTGACTGAGTGGTTTCTATCAGTGAGTCAGTTAGTTACCTGTCTGTTAACATACAAGTTGATGCCTAGCTGGGAGAGTTTATCTATTATGCCTGAGTGGGGGATAGTGCTGTAGGCTTTGGCTAGGTCAAGGTAGGTGGTATGTACTGTCTTCCCCTTGTCCTCCATCTTTGGTGACTGCTTTGAAGACGTCACCCAAGTTTAACAGGCGTGAACACCCTTTGACAAAATCAAACTGTGTGGGGTCAAGAGTTTGGAGGTTGCCAATGCCCTGATTTATAAGGTCCATGATAATGCATTCCATGGCCTTGCAGATCAGACTAGTAGGCTGATGGGCCTATAATTGCCTGGATCAGTGGATACTCTACCTTTGTGTAGAGGGATGACAGTGGCTATCCTGCATTCAGCTGGGATAAAGCCAGTTCTCAGGCTTTGGTTGAATAGGGTGCCTAATGGTGCTGAGACCTCTTGCTTCAGTTCATGTAGGACACAGCCAGGGATGTTAACGGGTTTCATGGAGACTGTATTTTTTGCCTTTGAGAGGGCATTAAAGACCTGCTCCCTGGTGATGAGGGGAGGGGGATAGGTGCTGGGGATGTCCTGGTTTACTGATGGAGGCGACAAGGGTGTTAAGTTTTCACTGAACCTGTCTGCAAGCAGGTTGGCTATATCTATGGCAATTGTGTATGTGGTGTTCTTGACCACCAGTTCAGAGCAGATTTGGGTGTTACCTTTGAGACTGCAGACATATGTGAAGAAGGCCTTGTGATTATCCTTAGTGGATATGACCAATTTGGACTTGAAGTTTGCCTTAGAGGATTTCACTAGTGACTTTATTTGCTTGTTCAGACAAAGCAGAAATTGCTTCCAACTTGGCACCTGCTCCTTCTTGTTCCTGGATAGCAATTTTTTCCTTTTATTATATAGTTTGTTTATTGCTGCTGTCGACCAGACAGGTTTACTCTTCCTTGAGGAAGATGATTTGGTTCTGTCAGGTATTGCTGAGTCCGTGCAGCTATGTAGGTGCTCATATAGTTTTGGGTATAGGCTTGGACATTAGTGCAAGTTCCAGCTGAAGGGACAGTGGCTGTAAAGCTGCTTATACCTGCTCTCAGAAGGTTATAGTCAGCTTTGGAAAAGTTTTTTGTTTGACCCTGGCAAGGGGAGAGTCAGGGAAGATGGTGACTTCGAAAGTGACCGCTTTATGGTCAGATCATACAAAGGAGGATGACACTGTAGGGGTGTTCCAGTGGCTACTCATATTGGTTACTATCAGGTCCAAGATATTTTCTCCTCTTGTGGGGGTGACAACTAGCTGATCCAATGCACTGGCATTGACGAAGTCGAGAAATCTCTAGGCAAGTGTGTTTGGACTAGAATAGGTCTTCCACTCTATGGTTGGGTAGTTGAAGTTGCCCAGGAATCAGGGTAGAGGATTGAATCTTGATGGATTAAAGTAAATCCAGATAGGTGGAGTGAATGTCCTGAGTCATGGTTGGGAGTTTGTAGCTAGCTATGATTTGAATAGGGGGTTTTGTCAATAGTTAACTGCACCTGGAGTTTCTCCTGTGTGTCATACTGTTTGACCAATCTGGAGGTGTGTATGTCTTTGATAAATATTGAAACTCTGCTTCCTTTAGCTTTGTAGCCCTCCATTTGGGATCTGAAAGTATGGTAAGACAAGTAACCTGGTAAGGCTGGGATGCTCTCTGCAGCTTTGAACCAGGTTTCAGTGACTGTACAAATATCAGCATATTCCAGGCAAGGAATGCTTGCATTGAGTACAGTTTCCTGTTAAGACTCCTAGTGTCTAGCAACATGTTCTTTAAATTTCGTTTAGAAAAATGTTTCATGTTGGTATTTTTGCAAGGATTCTAAGTTCTTAATGTAATTGCATCTCTCTCATAATGTGCTCCTAGGTGGTAGTAGTAGAGGGTTGTCCGTGTACATGAGGCAGTTGCTACACTATCTCAGGATACCCTTATCAACCAGACTAGCAGGATAAACCATATCATGATATGGGACTCACTAAAACTATACTTACATGATAAGACATTAACCTGGTACAAAAATAAATGAATATAATGGGAATTGGAGTTAACAAATGTACAGTTTCAATTGTTAGATGCCAAAACTAAATGTATAAAAGAAAACAAATCTACATTAAAAGACATAAAAAACCTTAACAAAAGATATTCATCTTATCTCATAAAACACCTTTAGCTTTAAAAAAATTAAAAACTGCCTCTTACTCTTTATCTCCCAAACACATACATAATCTGTAAAGAAAAATTACAATTCAATCTAAAAATAATATTCTGGAAATAAGAAATGTTAAAAACAGCAAGCTTTGTACAGATATCAGTGATATCATTGAAGCTTTAAGATATCATTATAGGTCTCTAAATCAAAACTCTGATATTGGAAATAACTTTTTAATGTTTAATTTTGATAAATCTCTAGTTAAGAAGATCCCTTTTGAATTAAAGTATAACTTGTATAACCAAATTTCCTATAATGAGATCTCAGAAAAATCAAGTTGCTCAAACCTAATGAACCCCCAGGTATAGATGACATAACTATAGAAATATACAAATTATTCAACCTTCCATCCAGTCATTCTTTCACAAAACTCTAACAGAATTCAGAATCACTAAACAAATCCCCCTTCATGGAAATATTCATTAAGTACACATATACTAAAAGAAAATAAAAATCCCCAACTATGTTCTTTTTTATATTTCAGTTCTAAATAAAAATTACAACATTTTATGTGTTTTCTATCAGTTAGAATAAGAACCCCTTAGCCCAAATAATTAGTTTATATCAAACAGGCTTTTTACATCAAAGACAAAACCTTGATAATATCAAAAGAATGCTAACTCTCATAGACTCTTTAAATAACAGAAAAGAAGTCCTACTACTCAGTGTAGACATTCAGAAAGCCATTGATTCTCTAAATTTGAATTACTTATTCAGTGTATAAGAATTATTTGACTTTCCAACTCATTTTATTTCACTTCTTAAGAATATTTACAAAACATAATAATATTTCTGTTAAACTTGGCCCATTTACCTCTGCATATATTCCATTAGTCAATGGTACTAAACAGGGCTGTCCTCTCTCTCCTTTATTATTTGTTATAGCTATTAAAATCTTGGCAATCTTAATCCAAGAAAACCTAAATATTGAAGGTATAGAAATCTCAAAAAATTATAACTTCAAAATTATGCTATTTGCTGATGGTACACTGCTCTTTCCAACTCAAGATCAACACTAAATGAATTTTATTATTCTTTAAATCTATGTAAGTCTTATTCAGGTCTTCACTTTAACAAATTAAAATCAACGTTTTTATTCATAAAAAAGAAAAGAAAACTCCAAGTACATAAAAACATATCATAGGTAAACAAGTTACATCATTACAATATTTAGGCATAGCCCTAAAGAAATCTTCTGATTTAATAAAAATTCTAAACTATAAAAATATTGCAGAAAAAGTATCAAATCAATCCTCCAAATGGAATAAAAGTATAATATCATTTGATGATAGGCTACAATTAATAAAAATGATTCTTTTTTGGAAAATATTATATATAATACAAGCCCCATCCCTTTTTCTGGATTAGAAACAAGTTGAAGAAATAAAAAAAACATTTATTAAAATGTCTTTAGTTTCCTAACAAACCAAGCATAGCCTTACAACATTGCATTAAACTCTGGGATCTAGGAGGAATCCATTTTCCTGACATCAGTACTTATGTTAAAGCCTCAGTCTTTAAAATAATATTACACTGAGTTGACCCAGATTATAATTCTGATTGGAAAACCTTACACTTTGTTCACTTTGCTAGAAACAATGGGCTTATGAGAAATAATAAACCCACTAATCAATAGAATTTCATGTGGCATTATTTATGCAACTACTTACAATACAATCTCTCTACTCCTTTATTTTCTACCTTGATAAATCACATTTTGAAAACATTTAGAAATTCAATTCTTTTCAGAATAGATCTGAAATTTTGGTTTGAGAAAATTATTCCATCTAACATAACAAAACACTTTTTTAATAAAATCTATGTACATAAAGTCTATATCTGAGAATCTAAGAAAATTGTTTATTGGCAGCAATGTTAAAAGAGTTACAGCAATTCATTACTCTCAAGACTGGTTATTGTTGCAGAATGTAATATCATTGACACAAGATAAATGCTTAATAATTTCTCACTCATATCACAAAGAAAATCCTAATTAATTCATCTTTTCCAGGAATAATTTATAACAGATCTATAGTAGATAATCTTATCTCTAAACTTAACAAAATTCTTAAAGTATACAATATCAATTTAAATGACAAATTCTGGGAACATATCACACTAGATCATAGTAATCTTATTTCTGATGAGAATAAATCTTAAATATTGAGCTCTATTATGTATATGTCTTGGTCCCATTATTGGTGTATATTCACTTGAAAATTTTAATATAGATTTTTCTTAACTCCAAACAGAATGGCCAAAATAAGTTAAAAAAATAGTATTACATGTTGGAGATGTGCTCAAATATGTAATGCATATCGGTCACATATCTTCTTTGACTGCCCTTCTTTAAAATCCTTGAAGACTTTATGAAAGCTCTTTGGTTTGACACTTTTTACGTTAATTACATTTTTAATCTTATTTAATGTAAAAGAAAGCTGCAAGAAGAAAAATGTCAATTTACTTTTATTGTGGACCATCTTAACGGTGGCATGAAAAGGTATCCCAAAACAATGGATTACTATCTCACCATCACAATTTGAACAGTTCCTATCTACATTAAAATAAACTACTATTAGACAGACTAAACTAAGAAAAAGTAGGATAGATCCCAAAACATTAGTCAACAATCCTTTGAGAAAAGTAATATCTGTCATTGATTTATTTCAACAGAATTCTTCCTCTTGAAGTTATATATTTTACTGTGATTATCTGCTTATCTAGTGTTTTCAAATATTTACTGTATTGAATTTTATTCTCAATAGATTGTTAATATATATTACTTTTATCTTTCAGGTATACTGTATATGATGTACATAGTTTCAAATATGTTTTTATTACTTTAGATTATATTACTGTTAATTGTGATCATACCAAATATATCTTTGTTGTAATGTTTTTCAAAACAAACAATAAAACATTTTTTGCAAAAAAAAGTTAACTTTATTCACCTAATTTCACCCTACCTTCCCATTACCTTAAACAACCTCATTATTCTCAATGTACCTTGAATAACTCAGCATTCAGCAAACCTTGGATCACTTCAGCTATCCATGAGGCAGTATTTCTGTTCCATAACACCCAGCTCAATGAAACTGTCCAAATGAAGATCATCTTTCTGATCACCTCAAGTGAGTTACAATTCTTAACTCAGACCAACCCTAGAATACCAACAATTTTCGGTATTCCTAAAATTCACAAGAGTACAATAGATCCACCTCTTAGGCCAATTGTGGATGCTGAGGCATCAAAAACATTTACTTTGGCAAAATTCATAGATTTTCACCTAAAAGGATGTTTAGAAAGATTCCCACATATATTAAAAGATTCATGGGACTGTTTGAAAAAAAAATAGAAAAGAACTATATGCAGACCATTTAGTGTTTGTGAGAATAGATGTCAAAGATCTCTTTACTTCAATTCCCCATGATGATGGCATTAAATTATTTTATGATTTGTTATGGCAGAATACAAGCCTTGAACCTATAAGGGTATTAATGTTCAGGACATTGATGGAGATGGTGTTGCATAACAATTTTATTATGTTTGACCATCAATTGTTTAGACAGAAGACAGGAGTGGCAATGGGAGCCACTTGTGCCCTCATTTTTGCAAATACCGTATTAGCCCCCCTCCCTTATTCCAGTATTGTTGGGAAGGAACGCAAGAACAGTTAGATGAATTCTTTACATTTTTGAATACAATCACTTCCTTTCTAAAGTTCACCATAGAAATACACCAAGATACAGTACATTTCTTAGGCATTTCCATTCATAAAGATAGAATAAATAATGGCTTTATGTCTACACTATACAGAAATCCAACTTACTTGAATGCTTTGTTACATTTCCACAGTGGGCATCCTATCAGCCAAAAAAGAGCATTGGTAAAAGGACAATGAGTACATTTAGCACATATGATAAGTGATATTATGAATTATGAAAAGGAAAGGGATATTTTGAGGGACATGCTACTATGGAGAGGGTACCCTTTACCTTTGTAGATCCAATACTTGAAGAGGTAACCATGAAAAGAATTAATGATCATTTTTTCCCCTGTTGAGGACTGGAGATGATGGAATGATGCAAGTTAGACAGGGTTGAACACAGGTGGACAACACTGTTAATATATATAGACATGCAATGGTGTTGTCATTTAATTCTGAGTTTTATGACATCACAGATATTATGTACAAGAATTGGAGTATATTTCAGCCCCAAAATTAACATTTGAAGAAGGTGGGGGACAAACCATTAATAGTATATAAAAAGATAATTGTCTAAAAAATCTAATAGAAAGTGGAAAAAGTGACACTAACAAGGGAAGAATGAAAAAATGTGGGCATTGTCATCAATGTCACTTTATATTAGAGGGAGGCAATGTCCATGTTAGAGGTTTTGGCGACATTAGGTTAAAACACAAATTTAACTGTAATAGTACATTCATAGTATATATAGCCATCTGTCAGTGTTGCGGACAATTTTATATAGGTAAAACTATTAATGCTTTTAAAAAAGAATATATCAGCATGGATATGACATTCAAACAGGCAGCACAAACAATGCTTTGGCTAAACACATAATAGAAAACCCTGGACATAATTTCAGGTTTTCAGCTATTGATTAGATCAATAAATGTATAGGAGGGGGTCCATGTGAATTGTTGGAATACAGAGAACTTATGTGGCAATTGAGAGTTAATGCCACTAAGCCCCCAGGACTTAATGACATGGTATCATTTTCTAGTTATTTAAAGTTAAAAGCAGGGTACCATGTGTATTATTAGCCTGTTATCATTAGGTACTAAAAAACAAAATGTTTTTCAACATTTTGAGTGGAGGAAAATAAATAATAAATAATGAATAAACAATAAATAATAAAAAATAAAAAACAAGAAATAAAAACTAAGGAAGCTGTGTGTGAATGGGTGGTATGTATTTGATTTCAAACATTAACATTATTGTTGGTATTATTGGTTCTATGTATAACAATTAAATATATGAAACTTTTTAATATAGAGAATTTTAGAAATACAATGTTTTGGTATAAAAATGTGTAGGGGGTGTGCACACATATATGTGTGTGTGGGGGGGATATATATTCATATGCATTTATACAAGTGTTTACATTCAGATTTTAAATAAAATTTTTAAATAAAATGTTTGTACAATATTGAGGCATGTTAAAATATGGTAACATGGTTTAAAAAGTGTAGAGCCTTTTGTAATTTTAGAATCTTAAACTGTGTATTATGCAACTTGTCATGTGATCTTGTCATGTGATTTTGTGATTTTAAAAGGAAGTGATAGTGCATACTTCCTTATTCTGAAGAAGTCTATGTGCACTCACTGATGAAAGCGCTCAATAAATTGTGAAGTGTCTCTTTCGTGGCATTGTTCCTGTACTTTAGAGTTATATTATTGTTAATTGTGATCATACCAAATATATCTTTGTTGTAATGTTTTTCTAAACAAACAATAAAACATTTTTGCGGAAAAAAGTTACCTCTATTCATCTCATTTCACCCTACCTTCCCATAACCTTAAACCACCTCATTATTCTCAATGTACCGTGAATAACCCAGCATCCAGTGAACCTTGGATCACTTCAGCTATCCATGAGGCAGTATTTCCATAACACCCAGCTCAATGAAACTGTCCAAATGAAAATCATCTTTCTGATGGCCTAATTCAATGACTGGTATATCTTCAAAAGAAAGACAGTGAAAAGATGCAGCGGTTTGCAGGAATGCATGAACTATGTTAATACCCTCTCCACCTGGAAACATCACCTCCCCTTCTCAGTAGCTCTTCCAAGCTAATCTGTTCCTGTCTCCCAAAGGGGTACATGTCCCAGCTTGCTGAGTTCCCCTCAGTGTTTAAGTGAAAATGCACTTAATGCAGGCTTTATAGGTTCAGACTCCACCTGGTGCAACACTTAGGGATCCTACTTGGTGGTGAATCAGAACCACTTTCCTGCCACCAGAAGAGGAAAGGCAACAGTGGCTGTTCACTTCTGTCCACCTCAGCCAGTTCCTTCAGCCACCTGAGCCACTAATCAAACTTGGGTCACTTATACTATAATTAGGGCTTTATCTATGTATGCTCTGGAGCTGGTGAATTGCACCTACTTATCTTGGTCAAATAAATGTTGAACAACTGGCTGCCACTGCCTCATTAATTTCTCACTGGCCGCAGTCTTGAAATGAATTACTTATTGCTAAATTCTACTCTTTATATTCTTCTTGGTTAATTACTCTGACCTGGCCTGGATTCAAACTTTCTAAGTATCTGGGGATGACATTTGACAATGCTCTTGTTTACCTTACTTAATCTTAACTCCCCAAAATTTAAGAAAATGTGTCATTCTAGACACCAAGATAGTCATAATTTAATTTCAAATTTGGTATAGGTCTGTGAGAAAATGATGACTAGTTGTGCTTACCTTCTCTATAAATAACTGATACTGCTGTTTCTTTCATTGTTTCTGATATTTCATCCATGAATATAAGTAACTCTTTGATACTAACTGTTCCTTAACAAGCAACCTCAGGTCCATTGGAATCCATCTGTCTTTTTAGCCTGTTTAGCTGGTACAGTTTCAGTATCCTCTATTTTGCCTGGTCTGATTAATGCCCTTACTTGTTCTTGTGCTGCAACTGTCAAATGTAAGTCTGACCAAAAATGTCTTAACTGCCATTATTTTGCTAGTCTGTGAGATTTCAGCTCTATATAAATGCTCAGTGATAAGCCTGAAATTCCACTAATATGGCACCAGGAACTCTAGTTACCATTTCATCCCCAGCACCCTAAGTCTAGGTATCAGCCTATGCACCATTAAAACTGTTCTTGTCAAAGCTTTATGGTAGTTTATGATGTTATATGTGATTATATGGGGTGCAAGTGGTATATAGGACAGACAAGAAGAAAGATAAAATTTCACATTCAGGAACATATTATTGATATAAAGGAACAGTATTCACCAAGTGTGGTGACAGCATGTTTAAAAATATTACAATGGGGGGAATGCTGATGGTATTAAATTTGCAGTATTGGGTAGTATTCATTTATTAAGAGGTGGTGACAAGTATTCCATGTTAGTTAAATTTGAAAATAAATTATTTTTAACATGCAGTATTATGTTCCAACATGGCTTAAATAACGATTGACTAATTATGATTTGACTATTTGTTTTAATTGTGATTGTGAGGCATTTTCCTAACATTTCTCCTGGATCCTTCCCCTTTAAGAAAATTTAATTGTAAAGGTGGTCAACAAATAGCGAAAATTATTGTAATTGAATTATTGCATTTATTAATAGTTTTGGTAAGGTATATAAAGGTTTCCTGTGCTGTATGGAAGAATATTTGATTGTTTCTGTAATGGCTTTAAGCCAAGGCACTAGGAATAAATTTAGTTAGTTGCTTTAGTTTTGAGTGTGTGTTTATGCACCTTTAAATGTTTCAGCCTTAGCAGTGGTGAATTTTGTGCACTTGGCACATTCTCATTTTTGTTGCAATATCGTATTGCTGAATTCTGCTTTGTTATCCAATAAAGACTAGAGCTTAGTTTTAACTGCATTTTGCATACTACCTTTCTTTGTGTAGCTCACAAATTAGCCAGACCTAGTTGCTTATGACATAATAGGTGATTCCATATTCCAGACGCATTATACTGTCCCGTTTTCCCATGCATATGATGTTAGCCCATTTTTCTGTGAATCTTACGATGTTCTATCACCTTCTGCTCTTTGGGCCACCCCTTCTGTATACATCTTATTTCACAGTATCTTTCATCTTCCAACACTTTTTTGGCCATTCCTCAACCCACAGCAACTCACAGTAACCAACCTTTTGATAA
>NC_056741.1:1374753867-1374861367 GCF_019279795.1 Protopterus annectens | reverse complement strand
CTGGTACCAAGGAAGGACAAAGATTGGAGACCTATTTTGGACCTATCCATCCTAAACACATATTTACTCGTACCAAAATTCAAGATGCTCACATTACAGCAGCTACTTCCCATGCTGGGCAAGGAGTCTTGGCTGGTAACATTGGACCTCAAGGAGGCATACTTGCATGTCCCTATCAGACAAGATTGGAGAAGATACCTCAGATTTCTTGCAGGTTCAACCCATTATCAATTCTCTGTATTGCCCTTTGGCTTATCTAGTGCGCCCAGAGTGTTTACGAAATGCCTGGCATCAGTAATTGCCTTCTGCAGACTTCAACGGATACAAATATACCCATATCTGGACAACTGCCTGATCCAAGCGGACAGCAAGCACATACTTCTGAAACACCTGGCGTTTGTAATAAAGTTGTTGAGCTTTCTGGGATACACAGTCAATAAAAAGAAATCAAAACTAATACCCTCTCAAGCAATAATTTTCCTGGGTGCCAGCTTGAATATAAACACCCAGATGGCCTACCTCATGCCAGAGAAGCAAGGGCAACTATCTCAATACTTCAGAAAAATGGCAACCTTCACCAGGCTGACTGCAAGGAACGTCCTGCAGGCTCTGGGATTCATGGCATTTTGCATCCTGCTGATCCCATGTGCAAAGCTGCATATGAGGAAACTTCAATGGTACCTAAAAAACATACGGTCTCAACACAGTCACAGTTTGGAAACAATTATACCACTCATTCCATGTCTTCAAAAGGAATTTCTGTGGTGGGCTCAAGCATGCCAAAGAAACATAGGTCTCCCCTTCTGCTTGCCTCAAGCAAATCAAATCATCACAACAGATGCCTCGGACTACACCTGGGGGCACACATGACAGATCAGTGCATTCAGGGCAAATGGTCCCAAAAAGAAAAGCACCTACACATCAATCAAAAGGAAATGCTAGCAGTACAAAATGCTATTATGGCCTTCAAAGACTTACTACATCCAGGCCAGCTATTGATAAGGACAGACAACTCCACAGTGATGTGGTACATAAACAAACAGGGAGGAACTCATTCATACCCCCTGTGCAGACTAGCCATGTCCCTTTGCAACACGACTCTGAAATTGCAAATCCAACTTCAAGCACAATTCCTGCCAGGGAAGGAAAACACGCTGGCAGACAACCTAAGCAGAAATATGACAGATCCACACGATTGGAAGTTGCATCCTCAAGTGTTCGCAAAGATAATTCAGGCATGGGGACGGCCAGACATAGATCTCTTTGCTACCCATAGAAATTACCAACTGAAAAAATTTTGCTCAAGTTCCTATCATCCACAGGCCTGGAAAGTGGACGCACTTTCTTTCAATTGGACAACATTGACAGTTTATGCCTTTCCACCTCTTCCTCTGCTGCCCAAAGTTCTATTAAAAGCCAGAGCAGAGAGGCCAAAGATGATTCTCATTGCTCCAGACTGGCCAAGACAACACTGGTATCCACTCCTGAGGAGCCTGATGCATTCCCCACCATGGATCCTGCCTCTAGTGCCTCTTCTGTTGACCCAGCACAACTTCAAAACTCTTCACAGTCAGCTGAAAACCCTCAATCTAGCCGCATGGAGGATTCCTTGATTTCCCAACAGACCCTCCTCTCCAAGGAGGTGCAGGATGTCATCTTGGAGGCCAGAAGACCTTCTACTAGAAAAGCCTACTCCACCAAATGGAAACGGTTTTGTGCCTGGAATCAGAAAAAGGGCCAGAATCCTTGGGTACTAAATTTACCTCAAATATTGCAGTACCTAGCTGAGATGTTAAACAGTGGACTTTCCTTCTTCTCCATCAAGATCCATGCTTCAGCCATTTCTGCACAATTCAACACTGATCCTCCTTTATTCTCTCATCCTCTCTTAAAACAGTTCCTCAGAGGGGCTAAGAATATAAAACCCCCAAGGAAGCCACCAGTACCTGCTTGGGACCTCAACTTCATTTTAGAAAAACTGACCCTGCCTCCATTTGAGCCAGCTGCTTCAACAGAACTGCAATATTTGTCATGGAAAAACAGCCTTCCTTCTGGCTATCACCTCAGCACGCAGGGTTTCGGAACTACAAGCCCTCATGGCTGGGCAACCTTTCATAATTTTCCATCAGGACAGAGTTTCCTTACGAACCAACCCTTCCTTTATGCCAAAGGTAGTATCCAGTGTAGCCTTGAATCAGACTATCCACTTACTTACCTTTTATCCTAACCCACAAAACAAAGGGGAAAGACTACTACATTCCTTGGACATTCACAGACAACTTAATTATTATTTGGACAGGACAAAGCCATTCAGAAAATCAGAGCAACTCTTTGTGTCCTATGCTACAGGTGCTCAAGGAAAGGCTATTTCCAAACAGACAATCTCAAAATGGATAGCCCACTGCATACGCTTTTGTTACTCATTTCATGGAAAAACTGTACCTACAAGCATCAGATCTCACTCCACAAGGGCCACAGCTACCTCTGCAGCTTTCCTCAGGGGGGTTCCTACCAAGGATATTTTGGAAGCAGCCACTTGGAGTTCTGTGCACACTTTCTCCAAGCACTATCACCTTCCACTATACTCTAAATCTAGAGCGGGCTTTGCCACAGCAGTCTTGCAGGGCATCCTTGCTCCTCCTAGTTCCACTTAGTGCCTGTCACCCCTTTTTAGCTTTGGGATTCTACCCATCTGTTATGACTGCAGCTGTATGCACGATGAACATAGTACAGTTTTGTACCTACCATAAATGTAGATGTTCGAGTGATTATACAGCTGCAGTCCAGGTTTCCCTCCCTCCATCCCCTCTTGGGACAGGCCTTATGACAAACACCTCCTCATACAACCTGATTGGGGTATTCTTTTATGGTGTATTTGCTTGCAAACTACTGTTTTGTGATTATATTACATTGCATTACTACATAAGTTTATGTTTTGCCTTCCTTCTGGGGGCACCTGACATTTGGGGCAAGGAAAACTGAAGAAAATGGCGTCGGCTGGTTCTTTTATACCCATGGTATAAAAGGCATGGCAGGAAAACCCATCTGTTATGACTGCAGCTGTATAAGCACTCGAACATCTACATTTACGGTAGGTACAAAACTGTACTTTTCAAGTATGGTCGGTTTAGACTTTGATTTCCATTTTCTGGTAATTACTTTTTTGGCAGCCGTCAGAATTAAACTTAACAAGGCCTTAGTATGCCTAAGCAATTCAGAACATGCATCCCAGCTCAAAAAAAAAAAAAAAATTTCCTTAGTTACACTCATTTGCTCACAGAGTATTTCCTGACTGAGTACTTTTTAGGGAATTTTTTAAAGTCTGCCAACTCATTACACTTCCTTGAACATATGCTCCCAGATACCACTTTCTTCCGCATCACACCTCTAACATTTGCCATCTCTCTGAGGAAAAATTCTTTGGAGTCTGCTTGGGCTATAAAAGTACATATGCAAACACTTCCAGTTAAAAATCCTAACTCTTCTAGATTTTGTTGCATATTTGGGAGCCATACATATATCCTCCCATTGTTTCTTTGTGAATTACTTACCTATTTTCTAATATTTTCTGACATCCTCCAATTGATTCCTATTGTTACTGTGCAATATTTTATATGGCCTGCTAATTACCCTTTTTAACAGCAGCTTCTGTTCTAGATTCAACTATATATTCAACCAGTGCTGGTCTTTCATTTATGATTCCCCTATTTCTTTATTTTTGCCTATACTCTGATATCAGTCCCTGACAGCGAAGGCAATTTCTAGCCTGCAGTCCAAATGTCTTCATGGTCTCTTCCCATTCTCTTACCTTTCCCTCTCTCATTATTTGTTTCCAGTACCTTGGTTCCTTTGCCCGCTTCCTCCAGTAAATTCCAGCCACCTTTTGCCTATTCTGTATACTCCTAATTGCAGCCATCCTCATCGGCAGAATCTCTTTCTCCATTCCCACGTTGGCTTAGTTCTTGGAATACCTTCTGCTACTTTATCGATATAATATTCTGTATGACTCCTGTTATTCTCCCTAGGGGTCTGCATCCAAAATCTCACACTCTCCTTATTTATTGAAGTTCCCCCTGCTTCACCGTCATCCCTTTTGACTTTGAATTGTAGTTTTCTGCTTATGTTATATATAAGAGCTTTAACTGTGTAGCTCTAAAACATATCCTCAACTCAGGTAACCTAAACCGCCTTGATGTCCTTTCTTTTCCTATGTTGCAGTATTCTTAACCTTTAGAATTTCCCACCTAGCTGACCTGAACATCCGGCCAGTATACAAAAGACATTTGCTACTGCATGGTATGTGCAGTGTTGCACATGGCAAGGCAGGCAACGTAGGCCTTAAAGGTGACGTTGGCACGTACAATTCCTCAGAACTTCTCTGCTGCAGTTCCAAATGACAGTTTCTGTTTGTCTGATCTGCGAGTGTTTGCTGTTTTCAGATAAGTGTCCTGTTGTGGAAAATTCTTTGTTCTTTTTTGCTGCTGCATGTTTTTGAGGTTGATGTCTTCTAGGAAAGGCAAGTGCAGTTGTGGACATCAGAGATATTATGACCTGTTGCAGATAGAGTTTCCTTCTCCCTCGGCCATCACGCCAGCTCTACTTGCCTTTCTGTGTGCCTTTTTCTCAGTGTCAAAGAGTCCAGATTCTCAACCCCCAGCCCCAAAAAGGCCTGACAGATTCTATAAGGTCCCTGAAGGCAGCAAGTTCTTATTTAAATGTCCTCCTGTAGATCCTGCAGTTATCTCTCTTTCTCGCTCTCTCTCTCTCTGTCTCTCTCTGCAGACAAATCTTTTAAACTGCTTCCCTATACTAATATTCTCCCTTCTGACAAGGATAGCAAAATGCTGGAAAGGTTAGGGAAAAAAGTTTATGCCTCCTCTACCCTGGCTTTCAGAGCCATTAACAATCAGACCCACATGTCAAAATATGTTCTGGCCTTGCTTTCCCAAGCTTCACAGCTGGTATCAGACCTTACTGATGCTGTAGTCAAGGTGCAGCTTGCCTCTCTCCTGTCTACCTCGGCCCAGGTGCTTAGACATTCTATTAAATGCAGTTATGATGCAGCTGAAGTATCTGCAAGGTCAGCAGCTTCAGGTTCTGTACTTAGGCGGTATTCATGGTTGTGTCTCCAGCCTTTTCCCAATGACATTAAGGATAAAATTATGGATTCACCTCTGCACAATGATGCCCATTTTGGTGCTGAAGCCACAGCTCTGTTCAAGTCCCTGCATGATAAAGGGAAAGAACTTAAGAAACTGAAACACCTCTTTCTGTCCCCATTCCTAAAAACCACAGAAACTACCCTTGCAAGACACAATTGTTTAGAAGGAAACAATGCAGTTTCTCTCCTTTCCTTAAAGAAAGGGGGTCATAGACAGGGATCTTCAAGACCCCAGCAAACCCCTGCCCAAAAACCCACTTTTCAAGATAAGTCAGGTCGTTTGTGACTACCTGGCAAATCTCTCAAACATACCCCTTTCCCAGTGCCTATCTTCTTCTCTTCCCTCTTGGACAATTATCTCCACCAACCAATGAGCCCTTTCCAGTATCCAAAACTGTTATTATATGGTATGAAAATCTGTCCCTCCCTTCATAGGCATTTTACAACCCTCTCGGGATCAGATTCATCTGTTTCCACAAATCCTACAGGACTTACCAAATCAAGGAACTATCCAAGATGTTCCTCCACTACAAAAAGAAAGAGGATTTTACTTAAGAATGTTGCTAGCTCCCAGAAAAGAGGGTCCTTGGAGACCAATTCTAGATCTCTCACATCTCAACCTTTTCCTCAAAGTGCCAACCTTTTATTCCAAACTCTGTTACCTCTCCTGCTCCCCAGGCCTTTCTCATCACTCTGGACTTTAAGGATGCATACCTGCATATCCCCATTCATCCACAATACAGGATGTTTTTACGATTTTCTACTGCTTCCTCTCATTTTCACTTCTGTGCTTTGCCCTTTGGACTCTCTACGACACCAAGGGTATTCACAAAATGCTTAGCTCCTGTCATTGCCTTCTGCAGGCTCCAATGAATACTGATCTATCCTTATGTGGGTGACCTGCTGATACAAGCAGACCACCCAGACACTCTTAGCCTTCACTATTTTCTTGCTCCAAGGCTTGGGGTTCACCATAAACTCCAGTAAGTCCTCTCTCAATCCTTCCCAGGATCAGATTTTCCTAGCATGCAGACTGAGAACAGATTGAATGATGGCTTTCATCCCTACTCAAAAAGTGGAAACTCTACTCAACTACTTCCACAGCCTACATCCCCTTACCTCCATCTCTGCTAGGGAAGACTTGCATATACTAGAGTTCATGGCATCACCCATTCCAGTGCTAGCTCAAGCCAGATCTCACATACAGAAAATCCAGTGGTTTTTAAAAACACTTTGGAGCCAGCATGCCCATCCTCTGAAATTTATACTACCAGTTCTCCCTTGCATAAAGAGAGAAATAGACTTATTTGCCTCCCCCATGAACAGACAACTTCCAAAGTTTTGTGCCAGAGTTCCAGACCCTCTAGTATGGAAGTTGAATGCTCTTTCCTTTTCATGGAAGGGGGTGTTTATGTATGCATTCTTCCCCTTCCCACTCATCCAAAAGGTCCTACTGGAAATATGTCAGGACAAGCCAAAAGTCTTGTTAGTGGCTCCCTTTTGGGCAAGACAACACTGGTTCCCCCTTCTTCTGCATTTAACCAAGAGCAAGCATAACAAGTTACCCCACAGGGTGGATCTTCTCACACAAGACAAGGGATCACTTATCCATCCACATCTGACTTCCCTGAATCTAACTCTGTGGGTGAAAGGCTTTTGATCCCTTTCCGACACCTTTTTTTTAGGGATATGCTTCTAGTCCTGCAAGAGTCGAGAAGACCCAATACTAGGGGATTCTATTTATCCAAATGGAAGAGGTTCTCCATCTGGTGTCTAAAGAAAGACTTAGATCCATTTTCAGTGGACAATCCAGTGGTTCTTTCCTGTTTGTATGAGCTACTTAAGGCTAGGTTGGCCTGCTCTTCTGTTAAAGGCAGACATGCTGAAATGGCTGATAGATGGGCTTTATCTTCCCCTCTACCTTCTAGGTTAGAAGTTAAGCTCTTCTTCAATGGAGTCCTTCACATTAGACCTCCCAGGAAACCTATTCCTCTTCCATGGGATCTAAATTTTGTCCTGGAAAAACTCACTTTGGCCCCTTTTGAGCCTGCAGCATCAGCTTCCTTAAAATTTTGTACTTGGAAAACAATTCTGTTAGTAGCCATTAATTCTACCAGAAGAGTTTCTGAACTCCAAGCCCTAATTACTTGGAAACTTTTTATCATTTTCCACAAGGACAGGTTATCTCTCCATACTTAGTTTTCCTTCATCCTCAAGGTGGTTAATGACTTGCCCCTAAACCAATCTATTCATCTGCCCACCTTCTTTCCTAACCCTAAAAAGCTTAATTCTTCATTACTTGGATGCGCACAGACAGCTCCATTTTTATCTGGACAAAACCAAACCTACTGTATTAGGAAAACTGAACAACTGTTAGGCTTTCCCATCACCTTGGGGGGTTGGGGTGGAAGGAAACAGTCTCCAAAAAGACTATTTATACTTGGATCTCTAGGGCTATTTCTTACATTTATGTCTTCCGTGGGAAGCCACTCTCTACCTCTGTGAAGGCTCACTCCACTAGGGCAGTAGCCTCTTCAGGGGGCTTTCTTAAGATGTCTGGAGACTGCATCTGTTTTGGAAGTGGCCACATGGTCTTCTGTCCATACATACACCAAACATTACAAACTGGACACTATCTCCAGATCCAGAGCAGGGTTTGCTAGGGCAATCCTACACAGCTTCATAGAAACCTCCTCTGCTCCATCCTTCCTTTCCTTTCCATGAGCTCTGGTACTCTTCCAAAGATTAGGAATACTCCAACATAGGAATAGAAGGACATAGAATAGTTGTGTAAAATCTTACCATAACTGTAGATGTCCTCCTCTTCCATGTTGCAGTATTCTGCCCCACCATCCTACCCCCTTGGTACTTACTGTTTGCTGGATGATGTGATATACCTCATATCCTTGGATTGGTGTTCTGACTAGGGCATCCAGTTCTGAGGAATGGTATGTGCCGAAGTCACCTTTATGGCCTACATTGCCTGCCTTGCTATGTGCGATGTTGCATGTACCATGCAGTAGCAAATGTCTTTTGTATACTGGCCGGGCATTTGGGTTGCCTAGGCAGGGAATCTCAAAGGTTATGAATACTGCAACATGGAGGAGAAGGATGTATATATGGTTATGGTAAGATTTTAAACAACTATTCTTTCTATTGGAAGGATCAACTTATCCCACCTGACTTTTGCCCCCCTCCCAGTAAAAATCTTTCAACTCTTCATAAGTTAATATCCACAAGTTTTTCCTCTGGTTGATAAAAATATCGCTGAACTATGTATAAAACTAAAGGGACTAAAAACATTTTTACTGTATATATCTTACTATTCATATCCATAGGCAAGAGCTTCCAGTTTCTCAGTTTTTGTATTATCTTCTGTTTGCTCTCTTCCTACATATCGTTAGCTGCCATTTCAGAATCCTTTTTAATCCATACTCCTAAATAATTCACTTTATCATGTCCCTATAAATATGGGTATCACTCTAGATCATTTTTTTGATCGCATGATTGAAGTTTAGTCCTCCCAACTTGTATCCATCTTGTGGATTATTGTCCCCCAGATGAGTACCTTACATTTTTCAGTCTTGAACCTTCACTGCCATCTCTTGGCCCAAGTTTTTAGCCTAACTAAATTTCTTTTCAAACTGGCATCCCCATTCAATCCTGTTTTGCATTCTGCTTGTTATGCAACTTGAATATGTTGAAGACAGCAAGTACTGGAAATGATGCTGGCATCACACTAGTAGCATCTGTTTCTCCTTAGCTAGATGTGCACCTTATCAACATCCTCTGTTTCCTTCCTTTCAATCCCTTCACCATTTTTCCATCCACCCTATCATTCCAGGTTTCCAGGTAGGTTAGACACATTTGCTGCACCAATTACCCTCCCTCCTCCCCCTCTGTGTTTGAGTAATTTTGTATATATTGTATATATTTTTTTTTTTAGGTATGTTTGGAATTTTTTTTTTTTTGGGGCCTTTTGCTTTTGGCTTCTTCTCTCATCTGGGGCAAAAAACTGAGGATATGGCGGATATGTCATGGCATTAGTACTAGTGACTGCTGGCGTGAGTCTAGCGCGCCCCTGACGACGTCGTCAATACTCTTTAGTTGGTATCCGACTGGACAGCGGACTACCCCAATAGTTAGGACTGCAGCAATGTGGATCCTCGAACATCTACATTTATGGTAGGTACAAAACTGTACTTTTCCTATGTAGGACAGAGTCAGAGGCCTTGCTGAAGTCCAAGTTGATAACATTATCCAGCTCACCATAGCCACATCCCTGGTCAGTCTATCCCATTTATTTATTTATCAGTTTATTAACCCTTTTCAGCCATTGAAGGGCACACACACACTGTTAAACAATGTTAAGAACAGGCAATTTCATGTAGGGAACATGCAGTAACACAATTATTGATATGTTATGAACTTAACAAATGTTATGCATATTCTGAATATAGGATGGTAATAGCCACATAACATAAATATACAGTTGTTCAATTATAACCCAGTGTTTGCATACAAATGTCTACAATGTATTTATCAACTAAAGAAGTCATACCCCCCACACACATGCACCTTTAAGACTACTAAATGATTTTTTTATATTAATTAAGACTGTAGATCCTTGTACTCAGATTAGCCTCACACTACAAGTTATCTGTTTCAAAGCAGTGAAAGTACTCCCTATATTCCTGGTTTTATTACAAATCATGTCTTTGTACCTAGTGGCAGTTTTGAGGGACTACCAGTGTTTGTCACCGATATCATCACAGCATGACAGATTCCACAGGGCACCAAATATCCAAATCACTGTATCCAAGATAGCTATCTTAACACCTTAGTTGAAATCCCAATTAAACACACACCTTTCTATTGAGGACTTCAGCTACCCATCAAAAAAAAAAACTGCCTGACCTACGCTGTCAGTAGTTGGCATGCCCAACAGTTCCTTGATATTATAAATGCCAGCACCCTTCTACAAGTAGTATGACATTCTCCCTTGGGCTTGTCCTCTAAAATATGGCAATTCCTTGCACACCTCCATACGTATTATCTTCCCAGTTTAAATCAGACCATATACCAGTGATCTTTTCCTTTAAAACTGATGGTTCTTCTCCTGCAGTTATCTCTTTGTTTAGGGAATTCTAATGTATTTATGTATCCTTTGTTGACTAGGTTAATCTTGCTAGGCTAGTAGCTTGTTTTCAGGGGAGACCTAAGGTGGTATTTATTTTACTAGGAGAAATTTGGCCAGGGCAGTGGGTAACCACACCTACCCTTTTTAATAGGTACAGTGGGATCTTTTATATCCACTTGAGCTACTACCATCTCAAACAGATGGGGAGTGGGTTTATCATCTCATCTGAAGGATGGCACATTCAGGAGTGCAGCATCCCCCTTATGTTGCACTTCAGTGTCAGCAATCAAGCTACATGGTGTGGAAGTAGAATCCACAGCCTTCTGCACCAAAGACAGGTGTACTACCACTGACACTGATGAGTCTTAAAAGCAAACCTTCTTTAGTTATTTGTTGACCTAAGTAAATTCCACTTTAATTATCCTCCAATGGATTCCACTGCTAAAGCCATTGCCTGTGCTTCAGACGACTTCTCTTAGGTAAATAGTTGCATTGATAATGCATTCTTTCTCCATATTAAATGTAATGAGAAACTTAAAAACAACCACTTACACTGCCCCTGTCCTTGCTAACCTACACAACAGCTTCAGAGGAAAGCTTGAACAGTGGTACAATAAAATTGCCAAATTCACTGCTAATTTTCCTAAAAGATCCCATCACTGCCTTGCACTCTGTAAAGTTTTTGAAGTGTCTAAAATTCCTTCTGCTAAAAAATTGCTCATACCATACTTCACCATCCAGTTGACTCTGCATACCCAGCTGTGGTGGTATAACCTTAGCAGATCTCTCCACTTTAAAGATAAATTCCTGGCTCAGCAAACTAAATCCTGAAACTCACCAATGAATGCTCTCTACCCCAGTTATATCTCCTACATATGGAATAGCATACCCAGCCCAATAAGGGAAGCAGACAATAAGCTTAGTTTTAAGAGAAACTTCCATGCTTCTCTTACATGCTAGAATTTGTCAGCGGTCCATCCCAACAGCTATCCGGTTCACAGTTTCTGCTTACTTATTCCTTTCTCCTTCTTACCATCACTCATAATTGGTGTACTCTCCATCTTTCCCTTCAGGTTCTCTTCCTCCACAGGTGTCTGTATCCCATCTACCTTCCTAATAATCAAAACACTACTACTACTGCTACTACTTTGGAACACACAACTATTAAATCGTTTTTGACATTTAGTGACTGATTTGTATTGTAATACTTTTAACTCATTGTAAGATGTTTATTATGTGAGATGGGTTAGGTTTTGAATGTCTGTATGTAACTGTGAAATATTTTATTTAACACAACTTTTGCCTAGTTATCATGCTAGCTCAACTATTATGTACTTATAAATGCTTTATGTTTATGGAGCTTATCTCTCTGGAATTGTACTGAAAAGGGGTCGTGCATGGTCCAGTGGGATAATCCCGGGAACATATACAATAAATAAGTAAATTAACCCCCTGATGTGGAATACCTGTATAAATAAATTGTATAATAAGAAAAAAAATTAGGTAATGCTTATAAGAATTCTCATGCAACATACCTTTACAGAACACTTAAAGCAAACTAGTAAAGGAACGATTATGAAACTCAAAGCAGAATATGAACTTAACATAGCCAGTAAAACCAGAAATAACTGCAAATCATTTTATAACTATGTCAGGAAATTAAGAACTACCACTCAACAATGTTAAGACCTAGTCCACAGTAACACTGCCCACTCAGATCAAAAGGAACTAGCTAAATCCTAGGTGACAATTATTTGTGCAGATGTCATACCTCCCACAGTTATAGTTCCACAGTGCCAGCTGTCCCCTTTCATTACTATGAGACAAGTCCTGTCAGCCCTTTCACAACCTAATAACACTTTATGCATTGGCCTGGATAACATACCAGGTTGCTCGATTGTCAGTACCAAATATGGTTTATCTGAACTCCTACTTTACTTCTTTAATCTAAGCCTCTCCACTGCTTATATTCCTGAAGACTTGAAAAAAGCTATTGCAATGCCATTACAAAGGGAGGCCTCCCTTGTGTAATGGCATTACAGTAGCTTTTTTTCAAGTCTTCAGGAATATAACCAGTGACCCTGGTAAATATAGACCCATTAGACTTACTAGCCTCATATATAAAGCATATTATTTTAGAACTCATTAAGCTGGATATTGAATGTCTCTTAAATTTGGACTCTTGTTATTTTAGCTTTGTCAAAGGAAGGTCCTGCTTCTTTAACCTCATTAATTTGTTTGAAAAAGTCATTGAAACAGTGGATAATGGGTACACAGTACATAGGGCATGTCTGGAACTGGCCATGTCCTTTGCTGTATTCCTCACGCATGCATTGTTGACAGACTTCTACATGCAAATATAAACACTTATTTTCTGTGGTGAACAGCAAACAGGTTGCTTGTCAGAACCCATTTGGTTAGAGTCGCAGGTGCCACTTCTGAAAGCAAAAAAGTTATCAGTGGTGCACCTTAGAGGTCAGTGTTGAGCTTCTCCTACTTGGCATCTTTTTTTAAGGTTATCTAAGTTTGCAGACAATTGTAATTTGGGTATTGTAATTTGATTTTCCACTGACTCACAATTTCTCTAACATATGATAGACCATGTTAACAACTGGTGCAATGACCAGATTAAATATGAAAATGTCTGAAAAGTATAATATAGTTTGTCTTGGTAAACAAAACATTTAGGCACTTTTGTTAATAATTTATTATCTTTTGACCATCCTTCTCCACTGTAGTTCAGAAAATTTTCTATCTGGCTCATCTAATTTCCAAAGGCATCTTCCGCATATTTAACAAAGTTTTAATTCATTTTTACTTTATCACATTAAACCAATTATTAAATGGAATGCCTCTTTGGCATGTATTTGTCTAAAATGTCATTCAACTTGAGAGACCTCAGAGATTCATAACTAAAAGATCAGTGGCCTCAAAAATCATATTGGGACAAACTGGCAGCCATTCTCTATATTCAGTTTCTTGTAGACTCCTTCATGGGGATCTATGTCTAGCCTTTCGAACCATAAAAGATCTGACCATCTCTGACCACCTACTCCTTCACAAACACGTTTCCTGAAAGTACCTGGGTAAAAGAACTAAATCTTCATTAACAGTTAAATAAATAAAAAAAAATAATATGATAGAGTCATACCTCAAGGTGTCTCAACTTTTGGAACAAACTTCTACTAAATGTTAAGCATAGAAGCTTTCTTTCCACTTTCAAACTAAACCTAGATAATTGAATGGGCAGGCTCAAATTCTCCCATGTATCTCCTTTTGCTTTCCATGAGGCTGAATGGTGTTTCTGAGTATGGGTTGTCAGCTGGGCTTGTAATGGTCTGCAAACTGATTGCCTATTATTTTCCTTTGATCCTGTGGTACTATTCTGTTATCTCTGAGGTACTAGTATTCATACTGTTTATAGAAATGTTATTTTAATGTAGCTTTTAACCAATTCATTTTCTTTTGGATTTTAATTTCTGTTAATAACTTAGTATAGCGTGTAGACCCAGATTGCCTTGACAGGATTTTTTGACCATGAACCCACAGTGATTATTTTGCAGATTGTTGAGCTTCCATAAGCTAGATAACCTTCACTTGATAACTTTTCCATCTAAAGTCACATAACATTGAGGGTGTAAAATTGGATAAATGTATCTATTGCTGACTATAGACTGGGGGATCTCTGGGTGATGGGGATGCCATTTTGAAAACAGATTTGGATAGGCTAGACACTTAAATCAAAAACAGATGGCCATTGAATTCAACCTAAGTTTATTTGAGTTTCCAGATACATCTCTTGATCATGCTACAGTATGGTTTAATTTGTGTCTTTCTTTTTCTTTGTTAATTTCTCCATGTTTAGGGTTTCTAATACCTGTTGGCCTGAAGGTCTCAGAAATAGATGCTAAATATGACAGTGCTCCTCCAGTCCTTCAGAACCTCCTTCCGCTCCAGGGATCTGTTAAAAATCTGAGAAAGAATCTGTAGGCATTTCATCTATCTTTCTGAGCATCCTGGAGGAACAAGCCACCCTGTCCTTGTGCTTTCTTCTTCGCTGGATTTGGTCAATTCATTTCCATACATCTTACTGCTGTATTTTTCTCCTAATGTTACCCTACCATACTCTCCTCTGTGCTGGCAGCTTTATTTCTTTATCTTTTATAAACACTTGTATAAATAGTTGATCCTGTGTTGTCCCCACCATCTTTTAAGACAGTTGGGTTATCAGTCTAGAGGCAGATTTGAGCTGGCAGAATTTCAGAGCTTCTTCAGCTGATGTGCTCTGTCTCCCATAATTCAGATCTTGATTGTCACTGTTACTAAGCAGACTTTATCTGCAGTGCTCTTCTCTTATGTCAAACCTTTAAGAGAGATGAGTACTATCTTTTTTATTCCAAATTATTATTACACTTAAGTTCTTTTTTCTCTGTTCTTAACCTTTTCATCTTTATCTATATAAAAAATGTTGCTTCTCTCTCCTTCTGGTCCCTTACTCCCAAGTAGTTTGGTTTGCATTTTTTTTTATGGACTTTGTCAATGGAATGATACCATAGAAAAGGCTTTGGTTTTTAAAAAAATGCCTCAGGTGCAGGCATAAAATCCTGTCACAGGTTCCACTTGATTGAGTGTATCTGTTGTTTAGGCTCGGACCACCTTAATGCTAAGACATTTGTATCTTGTTCATTCAGCAGGGTTTACTTGATAGAAAAAACAGGTTAATTCTTGGAGGTCTTTTCCGAGGTACAATGGGAAAATCAGCTGGATCTTCCACAGATTCGCTCCTCCTTCACCCACCCAAAGGTACGTAGAAGCAGGGTGCAAAACTTTACTGAGATAGACAGAGACAGGGAGAGAGATCAAAAGAGAAAGTGAAAGACAGTGGCTCAAAAGGGAAAGAGAGAGAGAGCTTTTGATCGCTGAGACACTTTCTTTGTCTCCAGTCTTGGATCCAGCCTGGCCTCCTCCATTGCTTTCTTCGGATAACTCAGGTCTGACTGTCATTCTGGATCACTCCCAAAGGAGGATATTTTTACCTGTCTCCAGATCTTCCAAGAGAGAGCTCTCAAAATATTTGACTTTTCATCTTCCTTTACAGAGTTTTTCTGGTCCATTATGTCCTCCAGAAATAGCATGGATATTGACTGTGATGAGATGACAGCTTTGTTAAGGTCCAGATAGACATGGGAATCCTTACTTCCTTTTCTGTTCTGAGGGTAGAGTAGTGCTAGTCCACCCCCACTCCCACTTCTTGCTGCTCCTTGTCCATTTCTCTTGTCATTCGGTGGTTTTGAGACCAAGGTTCCCCCCATTAGTTCCCATGTCAGCATCGCCACCCATGGGAGCTTGGGACCTTCAACATTGACCATATCCTTGACACACTTGACTATAGTTTCTTCAGAACTGATGGTGTCCTAAAGTCAAGACATTGGCAGCAATTGTCTAGAGCCAGGTTTGACTCTTTCAAGGACATCCTTGGCTTGGGGCACTCAACAGCCCAGCTCCAGTCCCAGCCTGGGAATCTGTAAGGTGTTTGGCAATGGGGGACTGGTTATTGGAGCTTTCTGTTTTCTGTCAGTCTCATATCACAGATTGTCTTCTTCACTGCCTCGCTCCATCTTCAGTGTTCAAGACATTTGAGAAAATGTTGGCCCAACAGTCTTCTAGTGAAGGGGCCTTCTCCTTATCCTTGATTCTATCCAACCTCCAGGTGTATCTGTGTCTGTTGCTTTTCATCGTCTTTCCCAGGAACAGCCTGCTTCAAAGACCCTTGAGCTATCTCCTACTGAAGATGCCCAGGACACTTCTGACCCTTCTTTTCCCTCCCTCTCTGGAAGAGCTCAGAAAGTGTAAGGGTCCCTTAGATCTCCCACTGAAAACATTTTATTTGGTGAACTGATGAAAATGTTGAGACAGAGGGGGAATTGACCTACTGATTCCCCTTCCTCGGATAAGAATGTGTTCTTCAAGGCTTTTGTAGCTGGCCCATTTACCTCCTGGATGGTTCCACCTGCATACAAATTGATAGATGTTGTGTCTTGAGAGGGATTGGAATGATACAGATGTTATGGAATCTTTTCCTAGAAAGCCAGATAAAGTACTTGTTCCCCTCAAGGATCACATACACTGAAGCAAACACCCTTGTGTGGAATCAGTTGTTATTGCGGCAGTCACCAAAAAAAGAGCTTTTGGAGGACAGCTCTACTGTCCATCCCCCTAAGTGAGAGTCTAGGGTGATAGACCAATTTGGAAAGTAAGTCTGTACTTTGAGAACTTTTTTTTTTCCAGTGAGCATTAAGTTATATCACATGTATCAGTAGAGTCCATAGAGATTTATCCATTTATCTGCTTCAGTTCCTAGGAAGACCACAGACAACAGAGAAGAGGAAGTCCATGGAGGCTTAGTTGGCTGTCATGTTGTCAATTACTAATGTCACTGTAAGAATGGTTTCCAATGCAGCAGATGGGGCATCAAGAGCAATAGGTACTAGCACTGGCATACATTGTTATATGTGGTTGTGGTTGTGTGATTTCACAGACAACTTCAGGGCATACTTTCCTAATAACCTTTTTTGATGGGTCCACCCTTTTCAGACCTGTTGTCTAAGAGCAAAAGAAATGGTAAAACATTGTCTGCAGTTGGAGTTTGCTTCTGTTACCTTTAAAGACCTTTTTCAGGAATCAGAGAGGAGGGAAGAAACTCTAGTTCTAGAAGTTCCAACATTTTGCCACTGATTCCTGTCATGAGAGGGCCGGCCCAGGGCAGAGAAGGGAATTCCTAATGGATGCCACCCTAGAAGCAGAGGAGGCCCACGAAATCAAAGGTTTAAAGGTCCTTTCACCAGTAAACAGTTTCAGTGTTACTGAAGGCTTGCCTATTTGCTTCCTTCTGGAAGGAGATAGGGATATGCCTGTCTCTTCTCCTAGAAAACTGTAAGGCCACAACAGATGATTCTTGGGCAAAGAGAATAATATCCAGAGGTTACATAATCCCTTTCACAGTAAAGCCAACACTTGCTTACAAATCCTTTCCAGTTGTTCCACCCTGCCATAAATGGGCTGCTCCCCAATACATTTCATGGCTGCTAGAAAACAAGAGACTCAAGGAGGCCTCACCGGACTAAAGAGGACCCAGAGTTTATTCAAGATTCTCTTTAGTGCCAAAGAAGAACAAAAACCTTAGGCCATCCTGGATCTCAGCAAACTAAACATGTTTGTAAGGAAGACAACATTGTGGATGGTCACATTGCAGTCATTCTTCCCCTCCTGGAGAACGGCTATTGGATGTGTCATATAGAATTTCAATGTGTCATATAGAATTTCAGCATACCTATTGTCATGTAAAAATTGTACAGCAGTCCAGTAAGTTTTTGTGCTTTTGGCTGGGAGCCAGTCTGTCAGTTCAGTGCCCCATCATTCAATCTCACCAAAGCTCCTGGGTATTCACCTAATGTATTTCAGTGTTTGCAGCACACCCTGGGCTATAAATGTTTAAGTAGTCCCGCACTTGGATGATTGGCACCGCATTGCAACAAGACAGTCCTTAATCAAGCAAGAGACTTTTTGCTTCATTTGTGTTGATCCCTGGGATGTCTACAGGCACAAGAAGTGGTCTCTGTGCCAAATCTACTAGCATCACTAATTTTTCATTTACTGGGCTCCATGGCAGCTGCATTAATATTGGTACTTCATGGCATTTTTCATGAGAGTAATGCATTGAACTTTGTCAGTCCAATGGTCCCTACTAACATATCCTGACCACCAGCTAATCAAGTTATTTCCCTTTTGTCATCATTGGGAACACATCATCTCAATGAATGTAATTTTGGTGAAATTAAAGGCAGTGATCACTGAAATTACTTTCACTGACAGTGAAGTTTGCTTTTTTCTCTGTTGTTGTGCGATCTCAGAGTTGGTGTACATAAGTCTGGGGAGTGTGAGGAATATCCCCCTGCAAAACCAAAATTGTTAAGTTGTTCATAGAAGGTGATTTCGGCAAATGGTTTTCATTCTTCTTCCCTTCAATGATTCAGCATGAATCCATCATCATCATTCCATCTCTTGGTGAATAACTTGCCTTCTGATAACACAGATATATTCATTTATTCTTCCTTCCCCCATGGACATGGTTACCAATGATGCCATTTCATTGGGGTGGGGGGCATTTTGACATGAGGACAGTTCAAGGCATGTGATCCATCCAGCAGGCACATCTTCATATCAGTGTTCTGGAGATGAGGGCAGTTACCTCCCCCATGAGGCGATTTCAGTCCAAAAAGACAACACCTGAGTAGTGTGGTACACAACAAACAGGAAGTTACCCAGTCATATTCATCATGTTGAATAGGCCATGAAGGTTTGGCAGTGGGCAATGTCTTCACAATGCATTCTCATTGTAATGCACATACAAGGTTGATTTAATATATAAGGGAACAGGTAGAGCTGCTGCATTTTCTTACCACACAAGTAGGATCTCAATGAGTCAGAAGCAACAGAAATGTTTAGCCATTGGAGCAAGCCTTGCTTTGATCACTTTGAATCACCCAACAGCAGCTACTTTGCTGTCATCCCTCAGCAGGGACAGCCAGCAAGGGATGTTGTTGTCCATACTTGACTACCTGTTCTTCTCTGTGCTTGCCCACTAACACCAATAATAACAGAGTTTCATCATATAACTTTATTGTGCAAGGCCAATATAATCCTCATTGCCCCCTTCTGGCCTTGACAAGTATAGTTTGTCTTTCTATGGCCTCACCTTTTGTGATGCCCTTGGGTCCTGGATCCACTTCTAGATTTACTCTCATCCATCTAGCAAGCCTCATGCAGTCAACAACTCCATCAAACTGATCGCATGATTTCTTCAATTCCAATGATGGCCAAAGATCCTTCCTTACCTACCAGGGTAGTATGTATTCTGACTCCATCTCGAAAACTTTCCACCAGAAAGATTTACAAGAGCAAATGGAAAAGGTTTACTATGTGGGAGATTGAAAATGGACTTGACCCTTTCTCTCGTACCATATCGTCTGTTTTGGATTTCTTGGTGGGTCTCTCTGTTGTGCTGGTGCCAGCTACTCTGCTGTTAAATTTCAACTAGCATCCATCTCAAACTTTCATGTTAGCACAAATGATTCCTTAGTTGCATCTTTAAAAGTGTATAAAGCCTTTCTAAGTGGAATCTTTCTCTTGAGGTCTCCAGTTAAAGATTAACTCCACCTTGGGATATTACTGTGATGCTGTAAGCCCTTAACACAACCTAATTTTAAACCTGCTTCCTCTTCTGAGCTTGAGTTTCTTTCCTGAAAAACATTGTTTCGGCTGGCAGTAACTTCACCAAGACCAGTGTCTGAGCTTTAAGTCTTGTCATGTAAGCCTCCTTACCTACCATTCCATAAAGACAAGGTCTTCCTAAAATCGAACCTTACCTTTGTTCCTAAGGTAGCTGCACAGTCAGACGTGAACCAAGCTATACAGCTGCCTGTCTTTTTTTCCTAATTATTCCAACAAGGGGTAAGTATACTTTACATACCTTTGATGTATATCGCCAACTCTGATTTTGTTTATGTCATATTCTGGCCATATGAAAAGATGACCAGCTATTTGTATTATATTCCAAAACAAAAGTATCAGCAAACAAAAGCAACTGAACTATGAACAATCTTAACAGATGCTGGTTTATTGAAAGCTGCTGCTCTAGTTGTTGTTGTTTTTCTTCTTTCGGCTTTTCCCGGTTAGGGGCCGCCACAGCGGAACTCCAGTCCGCTAATGATTGGCAGTAGATTTTTTTACGGTGCAGAGGTGCCAGCCTGACGCCCAACCTTCAATGAAGGCACACCCATTTCCGCATGTCTTTCGAACACTACTCGACCGCGGGGAGGACATGCAGACTCCACACAGAAGGTGCTCCAGCTGAGAATCGAATGGGAGAACCTCTTGCTGTGAGGCAACAACGCTACCGCTGCACCAGCGTGGCTTTTATTGTGAAAGCTGCTGCTCTAGTGCATAGAAGAAACACTTTCACCATCCAGGCTTCTTCAAGCTTAGAGTAGATTTCTAATATAAGGTTAGGCCTTATATACTTTAGCTAATCAGCTGACTTCAAATGCTGTCACATTATCTTATGAATTCAAACTAACAGCTGATTTCAAATGTCATATGACACATTGGGTGAACCTATTTTATGGTAGTCAAAGTGCTTAAGTAATACACAACATGCTTAAATGAAAAGTAATAAATGTATAAAATATAAAAAAATATGAAAAACGTGTATATGAAATAAAAACATTTTAAAAATAGTTACCTTATATTTAATATTTTATTATGTATATTAATTATATTGAGTTTAAAACTTTCCCTGTAGTCAGTGTATCTAATTGTGCAAATACTTTAAGTGAGGTGTTAGTGTTACTTTATTATTTAGTCCAGGATATATATTAGATTTAAATCTAAATATCCATCACTTTTAAAAGTCAGAAAAAAGGTACTTTCACATATGGTAACTGTATTCATTGTATTTCAATCAATACTGAAAAAAAGTTTCATACATCCAGTAACAGGTGAACAATTTATATTACAAACTTATGGAAACTGTAATTCTGAAAATCTGGTTTGTCTAGCTATGTGCACAGAATGTGCAGCATATTATATAGGGAAAATGAACAGAAAGCTGAAGGAAAATAGGACCACATCTTTTGGAAATTAAAAAGACAAATTCCAACCAATGCCCTATAAAAATACATATAATCCACAAATGAGAAACATATCTTTAAGTTTTTAATTTTAACTATAATACGGAAACCATTAAGAGGTGGTAACATCACTTTACTAACACAGCAAAAAGAACTCAAATAGATATTTAGATTTAATTCTCATATTTTCAGGGCTAATTTTGGTTCCATCATTATTAGAAATGTCCTGCGATGATGCCACCCAGAAATCAATAGCTGTAGACTCTGCCCAACTGTTGATAAGGGGAGGGGGGACAACAAAGGGTATGAAAGTTATGCGCTTACTATAAAGCTAGTTTCTTGTTGTCCCTGTCCACCCTTCTCAACATCTTGCTGTCCTTCCCCTTTCAAATTATCACTATAATCAAGATAGAAATCATGAAAAAAAGCTAAGTTCACAGCACCCATTTCTGAATACAAAGCTTTATGGATGAACAAACAACTACAGATTAGTTATTTAGGGGTATAATGGGCCATAATACCCTAAATCAATCCTAAACATTGGTCTTGTTGTAAAATTTTGGTTCTAAATTATACAAAAATCAAATATTTCAATAAGATTTATCTGTTTCAACACGTTTCTTTATAATATGTATATAAATCAGTCCCTCATCCAATCCATCAGATTGAAGTTACCAACTAACAGATTTAGCATTAACAGATCAGAGAGACAAACATTTAATCAAAAAAGAACAACAACAGGCCTGAAGATGTGACCCCATCCAGATGGGAACAAATGCCATTAACTGTTATAACTAAAACTAATGTCTTTTGACTTTTCCCAGTTAGGGGTCGCCACAGCAGAACTCCGGTCCGCTAATGATTGGCAGTGGAATTTTACGGTGCCGAGGTGCCAGCCCGATGCCCAGCCTTCAAAGAAGGCACACCCATTCACATGTGCACATACCTGCCTGTCTTTAGATGTCACTCGACCATGGGGAGGACATGCAGACTCCACACAGAAGGTGCTCCAGCTGAGAATCAAACCAGAGGACCTCTTGCTGTGAGGCGACAACGCTAACCACTTCACCACCGTGGCCATTCATTAACTGTCCTAACATTATATGTATTTTGACTTGCTTAGTATTTCCTTTACAGCACTGCTCCATTATATAAGTTCACTATTACTCTCCACACATCCAAAGATCATCTGTTTTCTGGCAAATCCAGGAGGTCAATTTTGGCTTGTCAAGCAGACTGTGTAGCTATTGAGCTCAGTCCGATACCGTCAGTGACAGCTACCAGCTGCATATCCATTATTGTCTGTGCAATGTCCCCTACTTCATGACTCTTCAGTGGGTCTTTCTGTCTCCACCTGCTAGTAATGGTCTTCTTAACCACTAAAAGAGGCACAATTCTCAGTACCCTGTCAAATCAGTAACATTGAACATGTAACTAAAGTCAGATTTGTCCAAACTTGTATATCCAGTGGATCAGTATCAGCCTTAAATTCTTGTAACTTCAGACATTCCCAAAAAATGTGCTTTCATTGCCAATACACTCCTGTCTTGCACTTCTAACATCCAGGACTCATAGCAATATTCATAGCCAAAGTGTGAAAATGTTTAAATAGGCACTGTTACCCAAGTAACCTAAATTGTATATATTTAATGATCTATCTAGGTTCTAATATCAACTTATAATATACCTTGATTGGTGTGTGCAGCTGCAAGTCATGCTCCCAAGTTAATCTAAACATATCTGCCAGTTTGTTTCTTAAAATGTATTATATGCAGTACTTACCATCTTCCTTTTTGCCCACTTTTGATCTCACATCTATCTACCACTTAACCTGTGGTAACCAATCATTCTGCGGTGCTCCAGTTAAATTACTAATCAATAGCTTTTTGTTGGAGTCTTTCAAACAAAAAAAAACATTTCTGTTTCTCTATTGTGTATATCTGTGAAACTCTCCCAATTCACCATTCTTTCTTCATCACGAAGATTCTTCCAAAACTGCAACCCCAAAGTATAATTAATATGTTTATGTAGGAGTCTTCTAACAAACTCATCCCCAAGTATCACCTTTAAGGATTAAATATCCTTCATGAAATATTCTGATTTTGTTGAAAGAAGGCCCAGGCAAATATTTTTTGAATCTGGTGTCGAGCATGTATGTATTGGGTTGTTTTCCTTTCTCTTCCATGCCTTAGACATTGATAAATATCCTCACTTCCCCCCTAGGCATCTTAAGTATCAATAATTTCCATATTGAATTCTCTTTGTTATTTATTAAAAAATACACTTCTTCAGATAGATACTTTTATGTACCAGAAAAAAATGTGGGAGACCCAAACCTCCATTCAATTGTCAGATCCTAGGAAAATCTGGGATTATGCCAGCTCTTTTTTTCAAACATTTGATGTGCCTCATAACTTTCCTGATCAACTTCCTTCTGGCTTTATCATATATCCCCTTGCTTTTAAAGCTCCGCTGACTCCCAGTTACCTGTAGGATTTTATTTAATTCTTTTAGCTTTTCTTTTCCATCCAAGTCCTTTCCACTGTCCCTTCCAAACTGCTCCCTTTATGATTTTGCATTGCTCATTTAGTCCCTCTGTCTTCCACTTTTATGCATGCCTCTCTCTGAATTTGTGATGTTCTTCCATAGTTCCGTACGTCATTGTAAGTAGAATACATAATGTGACATTATTGAGTTTGCTCTCTTTAGGAGTCCGGTTCAAAATTTAACATAAAATGAGGATACCTTTGAAAAAGTTCTTTCAGTGATAACTCTTAAGCTTCTGTATGTAGGGTTACAATGGCCATGTGTAAAACTGGACATGGCTAAATATCAGTTTTACTCCAAGGTCATAGAGTGTTGGAAAGCCAGCTAGTTTCAGATGGAACGCTACTAGAAACATTTAAAAAGACTGAACTGCTGAATAATAATGAGAAATATGCATCTTGTACCTCAAGGCAGTCACACAGACCACTGATTCTTTGAATTAAATGAATGAATGAGTGAATTGTCTCTTTTGTAAACACATATGAGTGTTTTAGCTTCTATTCTCATCTAGGATTAAAATTCAAGCTATCAAGCAGTATGATCTTCTTATTCTTATACCTTTGGCACCAATAAAGTTTTGGAGCTGTTGGACAGGAAAACAAGAAAACTGTTTTTTTCTCATCAAATGATGTCTAAAAAAACACTGCATGCCAAAGATGTTCATCATGATGTTCTTCATTCCACATTGCTGCAGGTTTCAGACCGAATCAAAGTTCAGTATTTAACCGGATGTCAGAAAAAGTGAATAACTGTATTTAGAAGGTTAGACTGTGCCAGGTTAGTTTTTTGGAGTCTCAGGTGTTTCCAAGGCTTGCCTAAATTTGATTACTGTGATTAGAGGTTCTATGCCCTCCTGATAAGAGGCCTAGGTGGAACCTGAGTGATGTGGATGATTCTACTCCTTCAGCTTCTCCTCCTGAGGATTTTTCATTTACCTCCTGTTCTGAATGAAACTGTCTCTCAGGGGCCTAAGGGGCTTTGGATAGATGTACTTCTTCCACTTTAGTTTCACAATTGAAGTCTTAGGTGAGCATGTTAAGACAATTTGATGCTCCTTTACAGTCTGACGTGTTGTTTGAAGCAGTTTTAAAGAAAATGGAGGACAAGGCTAAGTCTATGCAAACTGTTAAAGATTTTGCAGGTGCAGCCTAGAAATTGGCCTACTATGGACATATCCTGCTTATGATTCCCAGTCTAGGGGTAGGTCTAGGCGTGGTAGGGTCAAGGTTCTTTAGGCCTAGAACAGGGAGTTCACCCAATGACTTTTCAGCTGCCAGTACGCTCGCCTGGCAGCACCTTTGGGAGGAAGTTTGGCTCTCAAAGAAAATTGGGATTTAATTACCCAAGACAGATGGGTTTTGGATATCATTCACCACGGTTTTATTTCCATACCTTGCCTCCTTTCAAAGGCATGCCAGACATTCCTCCCTACAAAGAAAAAGAGGCTCACAAGCAAATTTCTCTGTTACTCCAAATAGGGGCCATTCAGCCAGTTCCTGTGCCAGAAAGGGCCTAGGATTTTGTTCCTAGTACCAAAGAAGGGGAACTCATGGAGACCAATTTGGATTTATCTATCCCCTCAACACTTATCTACATTCCCAGTTCAAATGTTGAGTTTACAACAGTTTTTTTTACTGCTGGGCAAAGATCACTGGATGGTAACTTTTTAGATCTCAAGGAAGGAGGCTCATGCCTATAAGATATATAAGAGTGCAGGAAGTATCTCTTTTTTTTGAGCTGGAAATCATAATATCAGTCTGCTGCATTGCCCTTTGGCTTATCTACTGCGCCAGAGTATTCACAAAGGTTCTGGCTCCAGTGATAGCTTACTTCAGGCTAAAAGGAATTCAAATCTATCCTTACTTGGACGACTGCCTGATTCTGGCTCAAGAAAAGGAAGACTTTACAGCATTTGGAATATGTGATAGCAGTGCTAAGATGCCTAGGGTATTCAAAGTCCTAGTACCCTCTCAAGACATGTGCTTCTGGGTGTGAGACTGAATACAGCAGCCCAGATGGCCTTTTAACCCCGGACAAACAAAAGAATCTTTCCATTTACTTCCATCAACATCTCTTCAGTCCGGACTGCAAGGACAGTCCTTCAAGCCTTAGGGTTCATGGCATCTTGTATTCTGGTGCTTCCCAATGCCAAACTGCATATGAGGAAGCTATGGTATCTCAAAATGTATGGACACAGCACTGCCAGGATTTGGACACTGTCATTCAAATAATACCTTGCATTCAACAGGAATTTTGTGGTGGGCTCAGGAATGTCACCTAAACAAGGGACTCTCTGTGACCCGCCAGAGGCGAGTCAGATTCTAACGACAGATGCCTCAGACATTGCTTGGGAGCTCATCTAAATGGAAAGTGGATACAAGACAAGTGGCCTGCCAGACTACAGCATCTACATATCAACATGAAGAAGATGTTAGCAGTCCAGTTTGCATTAATGGCTTTCAAGGAGTTACTTCTTCCAGGGCAGGTGTTGATTCTAACAGACAACACAACTGTCATGTGGTACATCAACAAACAACACATTCTTACCCATTGTGCAGGCAAGCAATGATTTTATAACTCTCTTCAGGCAAGGTTTCTGCCGAGCACAGAACTCCTTAGCAGATGTGTTAAGCAGACAAATCATGGATCCCCACGAGTGGAAACTGAATCTTCATGTATTTCGGAAATTGACACTGTCATGGGGAACTCCAGACATAGACCTGTTCGCTTCCACTAAACCACCAGCTGCCAAAGTTTTGCACAAAGAGGTTTCATCACACAGCTTGGAAAGTGGATGCTCTTTCTTTCAGTTGGAAATATGCCTTTCCACCTCTGCCTCTTCTCCCAAAGGTGCTCCTAAAGGTCAGACAAGACATGCCAAGGATGATTTTAATAGCTCCAGATTGGCCTCGGCAACACTGGTACCTGAGGAGTTTGGTAAGGAAGCCTCCATGATTCCACACCTGTTGTCTCAGAGGGACGGTCACCTGCTCAATGTCAAGCTTCACTCTCTTCATCTAACAGCCTGGCATATTCTGTTTTGAAACACAGCAGGTCTCAACTCCTCAACAAGTTTTAAAATGTGATTATGGAAGCCAGAAGACCTAGTACTAGGAAAGTGTATGCAGAAAAATGGAAGAATTTTGGAGTGCAGCAAAGAATTTGGAGATTTCTGAGCCTAATTTGATGTGGCTCTTCATCATCTTCTTTACTTAGTTATTGACAAAGGTTTGTCTTTCTTCCATTAAGATTCATGCTGCAGCAATTTCAGCTCACTATGATTGTGACCCACCATTGTTTATCCTTTGTTCAAGCAATTTCTTAGAGGGGCAAAGAATATAAGACCCCGAGCTCCTACCTCCTGCTTGGGATCTCAATTTTGTGTTGAAACTACTTCTTTCAAAACTTTGAGCTCATGCTACTGCTGAATTGAAATACTTGTCATGGAGACTGCTTTTTGTTGGCCATCACTCTGCAGAAGGGTTTCTGAATTGCAGGCCCTTATGGCGGTAGAGCCTTTTTGATTTTCCATAAGGATAGGGTATCATTACGCACTAATCCTTCTTTATGCCTAAGGTGGTTTCTAGTGTGGCTTTAAACCAAACTATTCATTTGCCTACTTTCTTTGCAGATCCCCAAAAAAAGGGGGGAAAAGATTTTGCACACTTTAGATGTACATAGGCAGTCTCAGCAGTTGTTTGTTTCTTTGTTTTGAGTTCTCAGGGCAAGCCTGTGTCAAAACAAACTATTTCTATGGATTGGGTTTTGTTTTGCATTTTGTTATTCCCATCCATCATGGCAAGGAGATTCCAGCTGGGATTAGGCTCATTCCACTAGGGCTACTGCCACTTCAACAGCATTTCTAGGGGTGGCAACTATGATATTTTGGAGGCAGCTACTTGGAGTTCAGCATACATTTCTCTAGCATTACCACCTTCCTCTCTACTCTAAATCTAGGGCTGGTTTTGCCACAGCTATTTTGCAAGGCATGTTGACAGCTCCTGCTTCCTTATGATTTGCCAGCCTCCCTTACCTCTGCTTTGGGATTCTAACTGCAGCAATGTGGAATGAAGAACATAGTACAGTTTTGTACCTACCCATAAATGTAGATGTTCGAGGATCCACATTTCCTCCCTCCCTCTGTGTTTAGGGGTGGTTGTGTGGGTGAGGTTATACTCTTGTAATTTTGTATATATTGTACATATTTTTTGCAGGAGTGTTTGGTGTTTTTGGTTTTGGCCTTGTCTTTTAGGGTCTTCTGACATCTGGGGCAAGAAAAGAGACCGACGCCAGCCATACGACTGGGACAGCGGACTACCCAATAGTTAGGACTGCAGCAATGTGGATCCTCGAACATCTACATTTATGGTAGGTACAAAACTGTACTTTACACTGCTGCAGTCATTACACTTGGGTTATCCTGCCGTCAAGCGGTTCCCCTGTCGGCCTGAGTTCCAAAGTCTTGGTCCGGCGTCAGTTGCTTTCGCCTCCTCCCTGACGTCAGTGTGACAGGGGTATATAAGATGCAGCCGACGCCATTTTCTCCAGTCTTTCTTGCCACGCGGTGCCCGAAGCAAAAGCAGTTTGCAAGTGCCGGTCTTCCGTCTCCTGAGATTTTCATTCCGAATCCAGAACTGAAGTCTTCTACAAAGCTAAGTACCCCGTTGGGGAAACTTTTTCTTGCCTCAGACCGATGTCAGTAAAAGTTAATAACTGTATTTCTTGAGGGAAGCAAATACCTCATAAGGATTTCCATTCATATTGTATCCCATGCCTAGGCCCAGACCACAACGTCACTGGTTGTTGGTTTTGTGCTAGGTTTAACAAGCGCACTATTAAACGTCGGTTTGATTTTGCCCAACATTATTTTGGTAGAAAATTCAATTATACCATGCCGTCGGAACTTCCGACGACCGGAATACACAAAAAACGCAAAGACAAGGATAGGCATCCGAGACCCAAAACTGACGACGAAGCCTCTTCTAGGCCAGTCGCCGGTTTTCCGGTTTTCAGCGAGGCGCCTTTGCAGCCCCTGATGACCGCTTCTGTAGAACCACAGGCTGCCTCTGACCCCCACGTGGAGATGGCTGGGCCTTCGGATGCACAAGTTATTCAGCCTACCGAGACTAAACTTTCAGAGGGATCCGAAGTGGCTGAGCAACCCACAGCTTCAGAGGGTGTCTTCAGACCTACTCAGTTAAGCATTAAACCCTCAGCTAAGTCTAAGCCTCCTTTAAAATCAAAGAAACATATTCAGCATTCTCCAGGACAGGCCTCCATGCCTAAGAAACAAATGCTCAAAATGGCCGAAGACCTAATCACTCTGATCAAGGGGTCCCATCCCCCTCCTGATAAAAGGCCTAGACAGGATGCAGATTATGACTCATCCGACCAGGTGTCCATCTCTTCTGATTCTTCCTCAGACCTAGGATACTCTTTACCCCCTTATGAGGATTCTGATGCTGAGGAATCAGTTCCATCAGCCTCACTGCCTGAGGACTACTCCTTTGGGGAAACCCTACATACCATGAGGGAGCATTTCCACTGGGAAGGCCAGGATTACTCAGAATCCAAGAAAAGGCTCAGAGAGACTTCCTTTTACTACCTCAAAATAGACCCCTTGGTATTCCGCCAGTGTTAGATATTGTGGATGATGTGTATACTGAATCCAGCTTAAATCCTGACTCCTTACCTCCAGCCCCTGTTAAACCTGATAGATACTACAGAGTCCCTGACTCACATATATTTCTGTATAAAAACCCTGTAGCTGACCCTGAAACTATTTCTCAGGAACCCAAAGGAGTTAAGGCCTCATCAGCCAAGAATCCAGTTCCCTCTGACAGAGATTCCAGAGCATTAGACAGATGGGGAAAGAAAGTATATACGTCTGGAACTTTAGCAATGAGAGCCTTAAATTGCCAGTTTCACATGCTAAAATATCAGCAATTTTTACTGTCTCGGTTAAAACAAAAAAATGCTTCCAGATTCAGATCCTCCTAATTTTAAATAAATGCAGGATTTATTGCATGCAGCTGAACAAGTGGGAAAACATACTTTGCAATGTGGTTTTGATTCTTTAGAGGCCTCTTGCAGAGCAGCAGTTACAGGCTCTGTCATTAGAAGGCATGCTTGGTTAAAAGAACATACGTTACCAGATCATGTTAAAGCAAAATTATTGGATGCACCTTTGCAGCAGGATGTGTTATTTGGAGTTAAGGCAGAAGAGGTATTAAAGAAAATGGAGGATAAGGCAAAATCTATGCAAACGGTGAAGGATTTCTTACAGGTTCAACCTCCAAGATTTAGCAGAAATTGGCCAACAAAGAATTGGTCCTTTCCAGTTACAGACAGACCTCAAAGGGGCAGATACAGACGTCCAAGAGGTAGAGGTCAACCACAAGGTCTTTACAGGCCTCAACAATGGGGTGCATCAGGCCAGAAAGAAGGGGAAGACAGGCCCCAACCATATAAAAAGCAGCTTCAATGACTTCCCATTTCAGCTGCCAAACAGATCTCTCATGGCAGCCCCCTAACGAAGAAAACTGGCACATTTCTATCATAATTGGCATTGGATCACCACAGACAAATGGGTTCTCAACATTGTATCTCAAGGTTACAGGTTCCACTTTCACACTCTGCCAAGGTTACAAGGAATGCCAAATCTGCCACTAAATCAATGGGCAGAGGCTCAAAAACAAATTACAGCACTCATGGAAATGAGAGCTATTCAAAAGGTACCACCACAGGAGCAAGGACAAGGATTTTACTCAAGACTCTTTCTGGTTCCCAGATAGGACAAAGCCTGGAGGCCCATTCTGGATCTTTCTTCTCTAAACACTTACCTGGATGTTCCGAAATTCAAAATGTTGACACTACAGCAGCTTCTTCCCATGCTGGGCAAGAAAGCTTGGCTCATGACCCTGGACCTCAAGGAGGCATACCTGCATGTCCCTATCAGACAAAACTGCAGAAGATACCTCAGATTCATAGCTGGTTCAATGCACTATCAATTCTCTGCACTGCCCTTTGGCTTATCTACTGCACCCAGGGTCTTCACAAATTGCCCGGCACCAGTAATTGCATTTTGCAGACAGAAAGGAATTCAAATTTATCCGTACCTGGATGACTGCCTGATTCAAGCAGAGAGCAAGGACATTCTTTTAAAGCATCTGGCGTTTGTAAAAAAGTTATTAAGTTGCCTGGGGTACACAGTAAATGAAAAGAAATTAAAACTAGTGCCCTCCCAAGAGATAATATTCCTGGGTGCCAGCTTGAACACAACGGCCCAGATGGCTTGTCTCATGCCAGACAAGCAAGGACAACTGACTCAATACTTTCAATTGATGGCAACAAAAACCCAACTCCCTGCAAGAAGAATTCTGCAGGCCTTGGGTTACATGGCATCTTGCATACTACTAATTCCATATGCCAGACTGCATATGAGGAAACTACAATGGTACCTAAATAGTGTATGGTCTCAGCGCTGTCAAAGTTTGGAAACAGTTATACCACTAATTCCTTGCCTTCAACAGGAGTTTCGATGGTGGGCTCAAGCTTGTCACCTCAACAAGTGACAGCCTTTTACTCAACCCACAGCCAGGCAAACACTGACAACAGATGCATCGGATTATCCCTGGGGAGCACACATGGCAGGAAAATGTATTCAGGGCAAATGAGCCGAAGAACAAAAGCATCTTCACATCATTCAAAAAGAGATGTTAGCTGTACAAAATGCCCTTATAGCTTTCAAGGACCTGCAGCATCCAGGACAACTACTACTAAAGACAGACAACACCACAGTTATGTGGTACATAAACAAGCAAGGGGCCACTCATTCCTACCCCCTCTGCAGACAAGCCATGACCTTGTGGAACACAACTCTAAACTATCAAGTTAATCTGCAAGTACAATTCCTGCCAGGAGAGAAAAACACACTGGCAGACGATTTAAGCAGAAACATCATGGATCCCCACGAATGTGAATTGAATCCACAAATGTTCAGAATGATAACACAGAAACGGTGAAGCCTGGACACAGATCTGTTTGCATCCCCAATGAACAGCCAGCTACAGAAATTCTGCACAAGGAGTTACGATCCACAAGCATGGAAAGTGGATGCCCTCTCATTCAGCTGGAAAAACCTACAAGTATACGCTTTCCTGCCACTGCCTCTCTTCCCAAAGGTACTCATAAAAGCCAGGCAAGAAGAGCCAAAGATGATTCTGATTGCACCAGACTGGCCACGCCAGCACTGGTACCCAATCTTAAAGAACTTAGCACAAGAACCACCCTGGATTTTGCCTCAAATCCCACATCTGCTGACTCAGCACAACAACCAGATACTTCACAGTCAGCTAAAGACCTTAAACCTAGCTGCATGGAAAATTCCTTAGTCAAGCAAGCAATGCCTCTCTCCAAAGCTGTTATGGATGTCATTCTGGAGGCCAGAAGGCCTAGTACCAGGAAAGCCTATTCAGATAAATGGAAAAGATTCTGTGCCTGGAACCAGGCTCACAGCATTGACCCTCTTGTCCCAAACATTCCTCAGATACTACAATACTTAACTAAGATGCTGGACAAAGGCCTCTCCTTTTCATCCATCAAGATCCACGCCTCTGCCATCTCTGCTCATTACAACACGGATCCACCAATTTTCTCTAATCCTTTGCTAAAACAGTACCTCAGAGGGGCTAAAAACACAAGACAGCCCCGTAGAGCACCTACTCCAACTTGGGACCTCAATTTTGTGTTGGAAAAATTAACTTTACCTCCTTTTGAGCCAGCTAGCACAGCAGAATTAAAATATATCTCTTGGAAAACTGCTCTGCTCCTGGCAATAACATCAGCACAAAGAGTTTCAGAATTACAGGCACTAATGGCAGTGGAACCTTTCCTCATTTTCCACCAGGACAGGGTGTCTTTAAGAACTAACCCTACGTTTATGCCAAAAGTGATTTCAAGTATGGCTCTAAACCAAACTATTCACTTGCCAACTTTTTATCCAAAACCACAGAATAAAGGGGAGAGACTACTGCATTCTTTGGACATTCACAGGCAGTTATGCTTCTACTTGGACAAAACCAAAGCTTTCAGTAAATTTGAGCAATTATTGGTAGCATATGCTGCAGGAGCACAGGGAAAAGCCATTTCAAAACAGACTATTTCAAAATGGATAGGACATTGTATACGTTTCTGCTACACACACCATGGGAAACCTGTACCTAGCAACATTAGATCTCACTCCACCAGGGCAACAGCCACTTCAACTGACTACCTCAGAGGAGTACCTGCCAAGGATATTTTGAAAGCAGCAACATGGAGTTCTGTACATACCTTCACCAAGCATTACCATCTGCCTTTATACTCTAAATCCAGAGCTGGCTTCGCCACTGCTGTGCTGCAGGGCCTTATAGCCACACCTAATGCCTTATAGACCCAGCCACCCTACCTCAGCTTTGAGATTCTACCCAAGTGTAATGACTGCAGCAGTGTAACATGATGAACATAGTACAGTTTTGTACCTACCATAAATGTAGATGTTCGAGTGTATACACTGCTGCAGTCCAGGTTACCCTCCCTCCCTCCTTCCCCTCTTACTTGCTGGTACGTACCTATGTCTTCTACCCTTTACTACCTATGGGGAGTATTTGCTGGTAACTGAAAGTTGTTGTTTGCTTTCTTATGTATGTTTTATTAGCAATTTGAATTGCCTACCTATTTGGGGGCACCTGACATCTGGGGCAAGAAAAACTGAAGAAAATGGCGTTGGCTGCATCATATATACCCCTCTCGCACTGACGTCAGGGTGGAGGCGACAGCAACCGATGCCGGACCAAGACTTTGGAACTCAGGCCGACTGGGGAACTACCTGACGGCAGGATAACCCAAGTGTAATGACTGCAGCAGTGTATACACTCGAACATCTACATTTATGGTAGGTACAAAACTGTACTTTATATATCTTTTGGTCTGAAGAACGTATGGGCTGCCTTGAAACTGACTGCATTACATGTATAGGTTTGCAGTTTTGGGACTATATGCATATTTACTGATAACATCAGATCCAAACATAGTGAAAATTCTAAACCATGAAGAAAACAAGTCTAACATGACGTATTAGTCTGTTCTGCTTGTTCTCACTCCATCTTATAGCTCCTTCTTCCCTAGACTGCAGTCATTTCCCATTTTTACTCTCTCCCTGTCTGCCTACCAAAATTGTGAATTCAGTATATTTTACATGCTTCTATATATTGCAGCCCCTGAGTTACAGATGGAGATAGGAGATGATTTACATATACTTTTTAATTTAGTTTTATTTTTGTTTTTTAACACTCAGATTCACAGATTAACATTCTCATATATTTATGTACTTTTTTGTTGTACTTATCCATTTGGCATTGCAGTTAATACCAATGGAAACATCACTGATTTATTTATTACATATAATTTTCATTTGTAATCTTTCATACTTGCATTATGCTATTTGTATTTTATATCTATATCTGTATCGAACTATATGTTCCTTGTTGAAATTCTTGCCTTTTACTGTCATTTCTGTGTATGTACATTGCCTTAAAGCCTAGGTTGTACCTGAAAAGTATTTTTTGTCTCAGTGTATCTACCCAGTTAACATATAAATAAATAAGTACATTTGCTCAGAGCAGCAGAAACATTTTGGAAAGGAGTGGGTATGGAACTCAGACCGAAGCAGATGAAAACAGGTAGTAACACAAAGCACCAATAAATAAATAAATAAATTAAACACACACACACACACACACACACACACACACACACACACACACACACACACACACACACACACACACACACACCTAGAAAGCCCACAGTTATAGTGGCAAGTATTGATAAGTGCTGCAACAACCACATTGTTAAAGATTTGACACATGAATGACTAAGGAGAGATGAATTTAAACCAAAAGATGGAAGTTTAACAATGGCATCTCAGGACAGTGGAATGCATGGAGGCTAGTTTACAAAAGTCTATGGGAGATACAAGTTTTGTAGTTCTGAACAAGAAACCATTGTATATCTTCTTGCTGACTGCACTAAACATTTGATTGGTGTCTGTGCACTGAAAAACCTAATGTAGCAAGATTGCTACCTTGGAGATTGTGCAAGCACTACTACATATAAGTAGCTGAGAAACGCTGTTAATAAGAATAGCAAAGAATTACTGAAAATGAACATGCACTGATCACATTAGGATCATCCAGTATTAAACAGTCAGGAAAATAGAATCAGGAAAACCAGATAGTGTAGTTGAAGAAAAAAGAATAAAGTTAACATTAATTAGTGAAATATCTATAAATACTGATAATACTGCCCTGTGTAGCAAGAGGCATGAGATTATAAAATGCCAGAATATACAATTAGAAATTAGAGCAATGTACTTACACCCAACTATTTTCACTAATAGAAGGAACAACAGGGATAAAAAAATTAAGCAAACCTAAATATACTACCAATATGGTGACTCCATATAAACTACAATAGGAGACAATCGTGTACATTGTGGGTGCTGAGAACACTATTTGCAAACATCAAAGACTGAAGCAATACTAGTTTCATGAACTATAATCATGTTAAAGAGTAAATAAAAGGACTTTCTTTTTCTTAGTTTAGGAACAATTCTGTAAAGTAAATTAAGTTTAAAGAAGATTTTCTTTACTTAATATGTTAAAGAATATCTATTACTTATGTATAAACTTGAGAGCCTGAATAGTGGTAGTTATAGTGAGCATGTCTTTTTGTATCTCTCTTACATTTACAAAGTCAGATTCACTGTCCTGTTATTTGAATTTCCCATTTAAGAATATTGTCCTCACCCTGACTCATGACTCAAAATCTTATATTCCGAGCCCACTTCAGTTTAGTAGATTTAGAAAAAGAAAATATCCTCCTGAATGTTTTTTACCATCTCATTTTTCCATGCATAAGCATTACTTTGTGTTGTTGAGCAACTTTTAATGAGACAATAACCCAAATGGTTCTTCAGTATAGTACCATTTTGTGTATAAGACAGAATGTCAAACACATCAAATGGTTCAAAAGTATATGTGCTTCTGACTTTATGGAAATGACAACATGAACAGTTCCAACAGTGTGAGCAGAATGTAACTGATTTGAGCTGGCTGCAGAACAGAACTGCACAAGTAAATTTTGTATTGAGAGCACATGTACCATCTAGTATTGTGTTTTAATTTTGCACCATGTAGTCACCCCCTTTCAGACTGCAAAAAATAATGTAACATGCATATGTGTAGAAAGTACTACTGTTTTGCTGGCTAAGGATTTTGAGACTGGCTAGTCTCCATGAAGTATTATGCTGGGAAGTTAGGGAATAGCCTTAGAGAGTTTGAAACCTGAAACTGTGCAGTGTACGTTTTATTGTTTCATATGTATAGATGTATTCAATGGGCACATTATAGACATCATCATTTTCACATTACGCATTTTAAAACTGTACTGTGTTTACATCTATGTTGATTATATGCATCACTTATAAATGTTTAGTGACTGTGCATGAAAGGTGCCTTTTGTGTCTCGTGGCAGTTTATTTTGGAAGTGAAATGCCATTTTTGGGGTGGATTGCGGAAGTACTGTATTTCAAAAATTCCATAAGCTGTTAACTGGAAATAGAGCAACGTCTAAGCTAAATATTTTGAAAACTGTTTCATGTGACTTTGAAAGTGTTTTGCCATCCAGCGGACAATAAAAATGGAAAAGCTAAGGTCCTTCATTTGTATCTGAACTATCGGATGTTCAGAAAAAGTCTTGAATTTTTAGCATTGAATTTTTCAGCATTTCAGAGCAAGGTGTCTTGGAAATAAAGTGAGATAGGTTTGAAAGAGTAATTTCTGGTTTACAGGTAATTATCTACCCATACATTAGAAGTTTTGAAATGTTTTCTTCTCCAGTGTTCTTCAATGAATTTTATTGATTACCCATAATGTATTGTAACATCTCTTCTGAGTATAAAATATATTTTCCTAATGCAGTACCATTACTGACATGCATATTTTTTGAGTCAGAACTTAACAGAGATACTTCAGGTATATTACACAGTGTGAATTTACCAGGTTGTTGTCACATTGTGATCTGTAGTGAGAGTAGGGAGCAGGTGGAAGAGACCCTGGAGAGGTGGAGATATGCTCTAGAGAGAAGAGGAATGAAGGTCAGCAGGACTAAGGCAGAATATATGTGTGTGAGTGAGAGGGAGAATAGAGGAATGGTGAGGATGCAGGGAGTAGAGGTGGCAAAGGTGGATGAGTTTAAATACTTGGGATCAACAGTTCAGAGTAATGGTGAGTGTGGAAAACAGGTGAAGAAGAAAGTACAAGCAGGATGGAGTGGGTGGAGAAGAGTGTCAGGAGTGATTTGTGACAGACGAGTACCAGTAAGAGTGAAAGGGAAGGTCTACAAGAGGGTAATGAGACCAGCTATGTTATATGGATTAGAGACAGTGGCATTGACAAAAAGGCAGGAGTCAGAGCTTGACGTGGCAGAGTTGAAGATGTTAAGATTTAAACTAGGTGTGACGAGGATGGACAGGATTAAGAATAAGTATATTAGAGGGTCAGCCCAGGTTGGAAGGTTTGGAGACAAAGCCAGAGAAGCAAGATTACGTTGGTTTGGACATATGCTGAGGAGGAATGCAGAGTATATTGGGAAAAAGATGCTAAGGATGAAGCTGCCAGGTAACAGAAAAGAGGAAGGCCTAAGATAAGGTTTATGGATGTGGTGAGAGAGGACATGCAGGTGGTTAGTGTGAGAGAGCAAGATGCAGAGGACAGGAAGAAATGGAAACAGTTCATCTGCTGTGGCGACCCCTAACGGGAGCAGCCGAAAGAAGAAGAAGAAGTTGTCACTAGCATCTTAAATTAGGGAAGAAATAACTCCAACACTTCCAATAAGGCCTGTAGTTTTCCATGTAAAGATGCACATTGTTTATTATCTGTGTCGATTCATATAGGTCTTTAATCTTGTTTTCAGGAAAGAAAAAGGGTGGTATTTGTCCATTCGATCAGACATTTGAACAGGACACCAAAGAAACTCCTACTTTTGTCATCTTGGGTGGGAGGATTGCAGAGTGGCAAAAATTTCTGTTGCTGTTGCAAAGAAATTGATGATTGTTAGTGGAGCTCAAAAGACTAATTCAGGGTATTTACAAGGTCAGCACTTAAATGTTATGAAATAAATAGTTGCTTTGAAATCTTTAGGGTCTGAGCTGCAAAGTTTAATAATTAAGCCTAAATGAAACTTACATGCAACACTGTTGGATGGAGTGAACCAGCAGAGTGAGAAGGAACAGAAATGGAAGTGATCAACTGGGCCAGAGGGAGGGATAGCATCAAAGAAGGAATGAGTTATTAATACTGAATTAGAAAGTTGGAGAGAGATAGGCCAGAAGACTTGCTGGCTGTGTAAGCAGCTGAATATTGGAAAAGAGGATGTTGCAGACAGAATGGGTGATGGTGGGGTTCAGAAAGAAATCATCTTCTCAAATCTTTAACTGTTCAGTGTCTTCTAAGGAATAATTCAATCCAGAAGAAGTACAGAAATGGAATGTATACTTTCACATTGTGAAGTTATGTTATTAAGGCTATTTTATTGTGGTTTGCTGACATGTACACATGAAAATCAGCTTGCAGTAAGCCGTACAAGTTTGGAAGGCTCAGCTGATATATTCATAATGGTTCATTTGGGAGAGGCCTTTTGAAAACTGGGTAATATATATAAATATATAGTACCATTTGGTTAGGCAGCCACAGTGGTGCAGTGGTTAGCGTTGCCGCCTCACAGCAAGAAGTTCTCCAGTTCATTCCTTGGCTGGTGTGCCTTCTGTGCAGAGTCTGCATGTCCTCCCTGTGGCCGTGTGGGTTTCCTCTGGGTGCTCCGATTTCCTCCCACATCCCAAAGACATGCTGTAGGTGGATTGGACACTCTAAATTGGCCTGAGGCGTGAGTGCATGCATGTGTGTGCCTTCTGTGGAAGGTTGGGCACTGGGCTGGCAACTCGACACTGTAAAACTCCATTGCCAATCATGAGCGGACAGGTGATCTGCTGTGGTGACCCCTAACCAGGAAAAGCCGAAAGAAGAAGAAGTACCATTTGGTTGTTTTCTATAAATCTGTTTGAAACATGTAAAATTTTAAATCATTCCTTATTTGGCCTCTGTTATCATCCCTGCGATTATTGAGCTCCCGTCCCTGGTTGGTCCAGCCATTCCTCCTGATTCTTGGTGTCCTATGATATACAGGGAGAGGAAGGTGAGAGACATGAGTTGCATCCATTATTCAGTGCAATTTGGAGATTTTTTTTTTAATGTTCATAACATCCCCATCTGACAGAAAGAGTAGTGCAGCACCCACAATGCTGGATGAGTGGTGATTTCTCACATATGATCTGCAGCTGAAATGCATGCCCACATCTAGGCTAGTGCTCTACTGAGCCCAGATTGTTGGAACTGTAGCAGCTGGCCTTCTCCTAGGTAGCTCCTGTGATGGGTGTCTACCAGTTTCCTGTCCACTTGGATGGGCAAGCCAGCATCATCCACTCACCATTCCAGCAGCTCTTCTAGCACCCAGGCTACTAATCAAACCTGGGTTATATGGACAGTAGTCATGTCTTCGTTCTTCTACGCTATGAAGTTGGACCAGTAGGTAGAATGTGACTAACATATTTTATAGTGAAAAATTAAGTGCAGAAGATATGATTTTTCTGGTTTTAACAAGTGGTACACTGTGTTAAGTATATCACAGTCTTTACTGATTCACTTTGCTGGGAAAGAATTAGTGTAAAACTATGGGTGATGGGTTTGTCTAAGAAGTCTACAGTAGTGTTTTTATAGGAAAATATTCTACAATGTGTAAATTGAAAGGGCAGACGTGACCAGATAAACATAAATGACCAAACTGGAAGGAGGATGAATGTTGAGGAGGAGAAAACAGTAAAATGTAGATTAGAGGAGACTTTACTGGTAAATATGCTTTAAAAAACTTAACATAGTGTTAAGAGTAAGAATAAGGAGGAGTAAGTTAAATTTTAGCTTGAAGGTATAGAGTCAGGAAAGATGGAAGTAAGACTCTGCTGAGGAGGGTGTTGGGGTTAAAAGCATAATAAAGTGAATTGGTGAATGACATATTAGATAATGTCAAGATAAATGTTTTTTTAAGAGAAAAATTAAACCGTAAAATATGGCTGCCCTGAGCAAAGGTAAGAGGTTTTTAGGAGGATGGGGAGGAAAATAGTTTCCTTTTTCTTAGAAACCCAGGATTTTGCTACTGTATTGATGCAAATGGTACATTGTGATGTGGAAGATGACACAGAAAGAGAGAATGATGGTGAAAGGAGGAGGTTTTCTGATTATATAAGACTGCAATGTGGGTCTGTATCGAATGGTAAGTTGAAAAAGTTCTGTTGATTCAAAGGGGAAGAATTCAGATGAAAAGTGTTAGAAGGCAAAGGTATGTCTCTGTAATCTGTACTTTTGGGTACATTTAACATTCTGCCTGTCCATCATCCCTACCCCCCCCTTACAATTTTTCTACTTTTCTCATTCTCTGAGGATGCTCTTTTCACCACACATTGTAACAGCCTATTCAGTGGACCCCACAACCCTCTTTGTGAGGAATTACTTTTGGAGATCCGTGAAGGTATCTGTTACATATGCTGCCTTCTCCTCCCCATGTCTTTCCTGTTCAGGATGACGCCTTCACAGCTCTCTCTGACATGATGTCATGCACTAATATCATCTTCCCAATGCCTCCTCTGATTTCTTGTATGAAGAGCATCTAGTCATACTTTTTCCATCCATCCCATGGCTCTTTCTCATAGTTTTTTCTTTAGACTCTTTCCATCTGTCTCATGTCACTCTCCTTGCATGGTCTCCGTAACCATACACATTAATCATGGTGAGGTCTGACCAAGGTGATTCACACAATACCTAAGATATGGTGTAATCAAGACCTTGTTTAACTGAAGCTTCTAAAGTCTGTCTTTTAAGTACATACCCAGCATTCTGTTTACTGTTACAAATGCCTTCTCACACCGTTTCCTGCTCTGTTGCGTATTTGCTTCCCAGACACCAGTATTTCACACAGGGGTTGATTTAGTCCAATTGCATATAATGCCTCTGCTACATGGCTGTGGCATTTGGCTTAGTTCCAAACCTTTCACTCATTACTGTAGCAGTCTCTGTGAGATGTCTTTGAGGGGTTTGGGGAGAGCAAATTATTTTGGGTCACTGACATCACTGAACTGTGTAGCAAATTCCCATTGACTTTAGAAGGACAGGTATTTTTTGAATGTACTCTCCCAAAAGCAATACAATATACAGATCACAAATGCTGTAAGTGTAATCAGTTTTGATGACTGATTTGCTTGTGAGCTCCTTCAGTTGCACTACATCTCAGGCCTATGTGATAATATAAATGTTTTCAGTAATTCCAAAAATTTTCTAGAACATTTTTATTACATTATTGTTGAAGCAGACAACTTGTCTAATTTCAGGGATGAGATTATTTTTTCAGCAAAGATGATTACTCTTTCAGGATGTTTGAAGCTATTTTTGTATCCTTTCAAATATGCCATCTTTAGAAGCTCATTGCGGGACTTGTGCTGTCCCATTCAAGTTTTATGTAAACTTTCTAAATCTTTATATGCTGTACATGAGGAATCACCAGGGACTGGAGGTTTTGCACTACTCTCATGATATGTGGTGTATAGGAAACACTTTTATTTTCATCCGCACTGATAACATTTCAGTCATTAAATGTTATGGTTAGTTTTTGTACCCAATATTGCTGTAGACTGTAACAGTGATAACATTCTTAAAACTTTTGCATTCTGCTTTTATGAGCTTAACAAAGGAGGTGGCATATATCACTGTGCTACTTTTAATGGTGTGATACTTTTGAACACAGAACTTGTCTTAAGTTAGATGTAAATTGCATTGTAGTGCACAGCTGGTGTTGTGCTGCATGAATTTTAATTTTATATGGAAGTTGTTACTTCTGTTAGTGTTGCTTAGGGTGAGAAGAAAAGCTGAAGGCCTTGTATCTTTTTCTACCCTTACATCTCAGCATTGTGCAGTTTGAAGATCAAAACCTAAGGCCATTTGCCTCAAACCAGCTGTACAGGTTTGGGTTATTTGCTATAAATATGCACATCTCAATGTTTTGTTCATTACCCACCACTATTTTTATGGGCCAAAAGTGGATGTTTTCTCAAAAGGTAGGAAAAGCCTTTGCAGAGCTGTAACCCAAGTGATGACTGAACCACTGAGTTGCCAGAACCAATCAGCAGCCCTTCTATGGTGTTGATTGTGTCTCCTAACAACTTGCACCTATGTAAAGGACCCCCTTTGCTCTACCCTAAATATGGCTCTGATTATTTGTTAAAAAAATCTGTGATAAAGCATTAGTTAGTATTTTGTTTACAGCATCAGAAGTGTGAAAATAGGGTGTTACAGTCTGAAATGTTAAGCTGACAACCTTCACATTCTCTCTACCACCTAAACACTTGATGTGAACACTCACACAGCTGACTTCTGCACTATGAGGAATGTCACAGCTCTGCAATGAAAAGTTTTCTTCTTATACTCCCCAGATTACTATTCCATCTCTCTCTCTCACGTTTGTACATGTTGGGAGGATAAGGGTCAGAATCTGTTACTGGAATAGTAGTGCTCTGTGCAGTACCTAGTGTGAGAGTTTGTAATATGCTTGTGTTCAGCAAGTTGTGAAAGAGATGTGAAAAATATGGAGGATATGGGGGATGGAGATGCATTGGGATATAAGCTTTAAGTGCTGCACCATAATGTCTTATTCCATTGCTTAAGACACCTTGAAATTACCCCTAGTGGTGCAATAATACATATTGTTTAATTTCTTACAGCTGCGCAATAACTCAACCATAGTTAAAGGAATGAATATATGTTTTAACTAATCATATACTTGGTTGACAGTTAAATGATTCAGAAGCTATGTGCATTTTTTTGTAGAATAAGAAACATCAGTTCTGTTCTTTTCCTAACAGAAAAGATGTAAACCTGAAATGAAGATACAAGGATTTATAATGATCATTGTTTGATGTTAGGCAGTGATAAAGCTAAGACATGACTTAGTTGTACTGATTTTTTTTAATTGCTATTTAATACACAAGTAGGGAAATGCATTGCATCTCAGCCTACTGAGGGACACAAACTCAGATGTCCTTCAAGGATGCATCTGCAGTCATAACATATGGGTTGTCCTGCCTCAGGCAGCCCTTCGGTCGGCCGGATTCCAAAGTCTGGGTCTGGCCTCGGCTGATGTCGCACTTCACCCGACGTCATAGCTCCTGGGGTATAAAGGCATCAGCCGACGCCATTTTCCTCAGTCTTTCTTGCCGCGAGGTGCCCGAAGCAGAAGCTGTTCGCAAGTGCCGGTCGGTCAGATCCAGAGATTTCAGCTACCGAAGACTTCTAAAAAAGCTAAGTACCCCGTTGGGGACTCTTTCTTGCCTCAGCCGATGTCAGACAAAGTAAATAATTGTTTAACTTGTGGGAAACAAATACCTCATAAGGATTTCCACTCTTACTGCCTTCCTTGCTTAGGCCCAGACCACGACGTATCAGCTTGTTTAGCCTGTGCTTCCTTCAACTGACGGACACTTAGACGTCGGTCGGAGTTTGCAGAAGAGTTTTTTGGTCCCGCTTTTGCATATAAAATGCCGTCGGAGACTCCGACTACACATTTAGCCAAAAAACGCAAGGAAAAGGACCAACACTCGCGGTTCTTCCTTCTGCCGAAAGCATGCCTCCAACAACCGAGGCCACAGAGGCCCCGGCTGAGTCGGCTACAGAAATTCCTACCAAAGAAGCAGGCGCACAAGAATTGTCCGACACCATTCCGTTGGACATCTCTACTCCTGCACGTGGGGCAGCTAGACCCCCTGCTTCTATGTCTATTAAGGCCTTCTCCAGGGCTAAAGCAGCTAAACTTTCCAAGGCCTTAACAACAAAAGCTTCCTCTCACATACCTTCCTCAAGTTCTCAGATTCTCAGCCTTGCTGAGGACCTTATATCTCTGATTAGGGGATCCCAACCTCACCCAGACAGGGCCTCACAACCTCCTCCTGAAAAAAGGCCTAGGACTGAACCCCCTGAACCTCTCTCCTCTGACTATTCCTCAGATGGATCAGATTTATCAGACCATCAGGAAGGACCATACTCACCTTATGAGGATTCGGATGCAGAAGACTCAATTCCTTCTGCCTCCCCCCCAGAAGAATTTTAATTTGGGGAAACTCTACACTCAATGAGGGAACACTTCCAATGGCAGGGTCAGGATTTTTCTGATTCTAGGAAAAGGCTAAGGACTTTTTTACACTTGCCACAGCATAGGCCTTTAGCCATACCTCCTGTACTTTCAGTTGTTGATGATGCATACAATGATGCCAGTTCTGCCCCTGATTCTCTTCCCCCGGCCCCTGCCAAACCTGACAAATATTACAGGGTCCCGGATTCTCACTTCCACTTGTATAAGGCCCATGCTGCAGACCCAGAAACTATTTCTCAGGGCCCTAAGGGTGTTGCAGCTGCCACTGCCAAAAGCCCCCTACCCTCTGAAAGAGAATCAAGAGCATTAGAGAGATGGGGTAAAAAGGTTTATACATCTGCTACTCTTTCTGCCAGGGCTTTAAACTGTCAATTTCACATGATACAGTACCAGGAATTTTTGTTAGATCAGCTGAATAAAAAGCTTTCCTCTCCTGAACCTTTAGACCGTAAGTCCCTTCAGGATTTGGTACACAACTCTCAGCAGGTCAGTAATCATTTCTTAAAATGTGGCTATGATGCACTGGAGGCTTCATTTAGATCAGCTATGACTGGAGCAGTGATTCGAAGGCATGCCTGGCTAAAAGAGCAATCCTTGCCAGACCATGTTAAGTCTAAACTCCTAGATGCCCCTATGGAGAAACAAAGTTTATTTGGCTCCCCTGCACAGGAGGTTCTAAAGAAAGTGGAAGAAAAAGCAAAATCTGTGCAAACAGTCAAGGATTTTCTGCAGGTCCAACCTCCGAGGTTCAGCAGAAATTGGCCTTCAAAGAATTGGTCCTTTCCAGACATCTCCAGAGCACAGAGAGGCAGAAATAGACGCCCAAGAGGCAGAGGTCAATCAAGGGTGCCTACAGGGGTCACCAGTGGCAACCTGCCAACCAGAGGAGTACCGCCACAGCTGCGACTACAACCACTTCCACAGGACAGACACAATGACTTGGCTCTGATTCCGCCTACCAGGGAACAACTGGAAGCACCCTTGGGCGGAAAGTTAGCTTTATTTTCAAAAACTGGCATTGCGTTACAGGAGACAAATGGACATTGCAAACAATAGACAAAGGCTACAGGTTTCACTTCCACACTTTACCAAAAAGAGAGGAATGCCAAACCTTCCACCAAGCCAGAAGTCAGAGGCTCTAAAACAAATCATCAACTTACTAAGGATGAGAGCAATAGAAAGGGTACCATCTATGGAACAAGGCCAAGGATTTTACTCCAGACTATTCCTTGTACCAAGAAAAGAAACTCAATGGAGGCCTATTCTCGACTTGTCCGCACTAAACACATATCTCATTGTACCAAAATTCAAGATGCTGACCCTACAGCAACTTCTTCCCATGTTGGGCAAGGAGTCTTGGCTGGTGACTCTAGATCTCAAGGAGGCATACCTGCATGTCCCTATACGACCAGATTGCAGAAGACACCTCAGATTTCTTGCAGGATCAGAGCATTATCAATTCTCAGCATTGCCCTTTGGCTTATCTACTGCGCCCAGAGTATTCACGAAATGCCTGGCATCAGTAATTGCACATTGCAGGCTTCAGGGAATTCAGATCTACCCATACCTGGATGACTGCCTAATACAAGCGGACAACAAGACAAAAATAATAAAGGATTTGGCCTATGTCATACAACTGTTACAAGCCTGGGGATACACAGTCAACATACAGAAGTCAAGACTAGTGCCATCCCAGAGGATAACATTTTTGGGTGCAGAACTGGACACAATAACTCAGATGGCTTTCCTCACAGAAGAAAAACAAAACCAACTACCAGTCTACTTCATGGCATTGACAAGACAAACTCAGCTTACTGCAAGGAAAGTCCTGCAGGCCCTGGGTTACATGGCATCTTGCATAATCTTGATCCCACATGCCAGGCTGCATATGAGAAAATTACAATGGTACCTAAGGAATGTATGGTCTCAACACAGACACAGTCTAGAAACCATGATACCAATCATTCCATGCCTGAAAAATTCCTGTGGTGGGGTCAGGCCTGCCAGACCAACAGAGGGTTGCCTTTCCACAAACCACAACCAAGGCAGACCATCACCACGGACGCCTCAGACCTAGGCTGGGGGCGACATGGAAGACAAGTGTATCCAAGGCCTATGGTCTCAAGACCAGCTGAATCTACACATAAATCTAAAGGAGATGCTGGCAGTGAAGCATGCAATCGAGGCATTCAAATCATTCCTCCAGCAAGGACACCTGCTGATAAGGACAGACAATACCACAGTCATGTGGTACATCAACAAACAGGGAGGCACACATTCCTACCCTCTATGCCGGATGGCAATGGACCTGTGGAACCTAGGCCTGAATCTCAACATTCAACTGCAGGCCAGATTCGTACCAGGAAAAGAGAATTCACTAGCAGACAGCTTAAGCAGAACTACCACGGATGCTCACGAATGGATGCTGCATCCAGACATCTTCAAAAACATAACAAAGAAATGGGGAATGCCAGAGATAGACCTGTTCGCCTCCCCACTCAACCACCAACTGAAGAAATTCTGCTCAAGAGAATACCACCCACAAGCCTGGAGGGTGGACTCCCTTTCTTTCAGCTGGAAGGCCCTGACAGTTTATGCTTTTCCACCTCTCCCATTGATGTACAAAGTTCTACTGAAGATCAGGGAGGAACAGCCAAAGGTGATTCTGATAGCTCTAGACTGGCCAAGGCAGCATTGGTACCTGCTACTGAGAAGCATATCTCGGACGAACTCATGGCCTCTACCTCTATGGCCTTTACTTCTAACGCAGAACAACTACAAGACCCTGCATCCAAACTTGAAAACGCTGCAGCTAACTGCCTGGAAAATTGCATAAAACAAAACCAATCTGTTTTATCTCAGAGGGTGAAGGACATTATCCTGGAGGCTCGCAGACCCTCCACAAGAAAAACATACTCAGCCAAATGGAAGAGATTCCTCATTTGGAGTGCATCAAAGGGAACAAATGTAACACTGGCAAACCTAGCACACATCCTAGAATACTTAGCAGAACTGTTCCACAATGGCCTGTCCTATTCTTCCATTAAGATTCATGCTTCAGCAATTTCAACAGAGTACAACATGGATCCTCCTATCTTCTCTCACCCTCTCCTCAGACAATTTTTAAGAGGGATCAAAATGTAAAACCTCCAAGGAAACCACCTCTGCCTGCATGGGATCTCAATTTTGTGCTGGAAAAATTAACACTTCCCTTTTGAACCAGCAGCATCAGCAGACTTACAGTTCTTATCTTGGAAAACTGCTTTCCTTCTAGCAATCACTTCAGCAAGAAGGATATCCGAGTTACAGGCATTAATGGCAGTGCAGCCTTTCCTTATCTTTCACCAGGATAGAGTGTCTCTGAGAACCAATCCTACTTTCATGCCAAAGGTGGTATCCAGGGTATCCTTGAACCAAGCTATTCATTTACCTACGTTCTTCCCTAACCCACAGAACAGGGGGGAAAAACTACTGCACACCTTGGATGTACACAGACAACTGCGTTACTATCTGGACAGAACTAAAACCAGCAGAAAAACTGACCAGCTTCTGGTAGCATATGCAACAGGAGTGCAAGGAAAAGCAATTTCCAAACAGACAATTTCAAAATGGATAGGAAATTGCATTCGATTCTGCTACTCTTTTCATGGAAAGACAACACCTGAAAATATCAGGCCTCACTCCACAAGAGCCACAGCCACCACTACAGCTTTCCTACGAGGAGTGGCTACCAAAGACATTTTAGAAGCTGCTATTTGGAGCTCCGTGCATACATTTGCCAAGCATTACAATCTTCCTTTATACTCCAGATCCCGAGCAGGTTTTGCAACTGCAGTTTTACAAGGGATCTTAACTACACCATCATTATCTTAGTGCCCCCTCCCCCAGTTTGGCTATGGTATTCTACCCATATGTTATGACTGCAGATGCATCCTTGAAGGACATAGTACAGTTTTGTACCTACCATAAATGTAGATGTCCGATAGGTATGCATCTGCAGTCAGGATTACCCACCCTCCTTCCCCTCTGTGGTATTCCTAGGGTACTTACCCCTCTCTTAGCGAGCTGGGGGAATCTATTATGGTGTATTTGTTTGTATGTATATATGTATATATATATTTTTTTGCTTTTTACTGTTTGGAATTTTCTACTTTTATCCAAATTTAGCCTTCCTAGAGGGCACCTGGCATCTGGGGCAAGAAACACTGAGGAAAATGGCGTCGGCTGATGCCTTTATACCCCAGGAGCTATGACGTCGGGTGAAGTGCGACATCAGCCGAGGCCAGACCCAGACTTTGGAATCTGGCCGACCGAAGGGCTGCCTGAGGCAGGACAACCCATATGTTATGACTGCAGATGCATACCTATCGGACATCTACACTTATGGTAGGTACAAAACTGTACTTTATGGCCACTTCCTGTTTGTACTATGCGTTCTTGGCCACCTGTAGACATTACATTTTGTCAATTGCCAAGAAATTTCAAGTCCAGTTGGTTTTGTATTTGTCCATCAGTGTGGGAAACGGGACGAGCAGTCTTTGCCTTCCATCAAAACTTGTATTTCTGTGGTCCTACTTGAAATGGCCAAGCTGGTCCTTGTGATCTGTTTGATAAACTGATAAAGTTATGTTTCAAAGCTTACTGAACATTAAGTAGTGACTGTGTTAAAGGAAGTTGATCAGGTCTTGTAACTCAGTCATTGTATCATGAAAGGATTAAGGAGATGTAGCACTTTTCACTGATTAATGTTACAACCACAGAATTGTTGGTCTTCTGTTCCTTCTATGTTTTGTGATATTCTATCACATATCTTGCAGTAATTACGCACTAAGGCAAAGCTGCGTACCTTTTCTTCGTTATTATTTTGCAGACTGAATCTGTCAGGTATGGCAGCGAGATGACATTTTTGAATTCCCTGTTGAGTGTACTGGCATAGTGCTTTTAAATCTTCAAATGTGGAAATCTCAGAGATGGCTCAATATATATCTGCAGAATGTCATACAGATGATAGTTATAGACATCAAAGAGAAATATCTTTAATTTGACATATTTTTGGAGTTATTCAAGTACCAAGAAAAAATGCAACATTTTCAGTACAAGTTTTAAAACAAATGTCATGGTAAAATGTCTCAAAAATAATATGAGTTAGAGTTCTAACATAATGTGGTTGAGTAAGTCTACAGTAACCATCCTACAATTCATCAACTTTGAAATTTCACCTCTTACGTTGTTTTTTAATGCATTCTCTGGAACCTTCCCTTACTAAAATGGAGTTTGTACCACTGCAGTGCTGCATCTACAAATAATTTTGCTGTGTGAGATATTCATTAAATGTGTTAGGTAACATATTAGTCTTCCAATGATGCCAGTTACAGTGATTATCATGCTGTGTGACAACAGTAACATGTTTATCTTCCTCTTTTGGTTTGTTTATTTCCGATATAGATTCAGACCTCTTGATCGACAGTTGACTGTACTGGCTGACAGATTGAGAAAAATGAGTTCTTAGATAATGGGATCACTAAAGTCATGGGAAGCAAGTCACAGGTCTCCCCTCAAGATTGTTTATGACACTGAGTACAGGGACAGTGATTCCGACCTTTCCTAATAGTTAAGATTTTTGAGGACTGAGATTAATTTTTGTTAGGGACCTCTGCAATCTTTTGAATTGTTTGATAAGTCTCTTGAGACACATTCCAAAGGGTGCATTCTGTTCTATGGTGTGCCTAACTAGGGCAGAACACAGTAAACAATAACTTCCTTGATTTTGGAAAAGAAGTCCTTGGCGATTAATCGTAATATATATATATATATACATACATAAATTTCTTGACTATAGTAGACACATGATGATCAAGGAGAGGAGGCCATCTTCCCAGGTGCCCAGGTCTCTGATTACAGACTCTTTAGAGAGTGGGATGTCATTGATGCAGTAGGTGGTAGCAATTTGTTGTTTTCCAAAGGAGGTGATACATCTTATATTTCTTAGTATTTAGTTTGAGCCCTTCCTCAGTGCACAGTGTGTTAATGTGTGATAGTTCCACTTGAAGGGAATTTCTGTCATTTGTTGATTTGACAACTACACAACTTGCATTCATGTGTGAATGTAGTCAGCTGCTGGTCATTGTTGTCAGTGTAGAAATGAGAGAAATAAATGCCAAAAAGGAAGTGGGCCTAGTGTGGACCCCAGGGGAATGCCACTGAAGACCTTTTCTTAAATGAGGAGGCACCACCAAACCTGACAACATGCAATGTTCAACATTAGATCACTGTTACAGTAGCCTAAATTTTATGGATTATATCCTGCCAAGGATATGATTAACCAACCATTTTTCAAAATTTCAGGGCACCTTCTGTGCACCCCAACCATAGTGGGTGTTAAGGAGACTGCATGAAAGCAGTGATTAGGGTAACAAAAACTTCAGATTTTTCTTTCCACTTAAGTATGGAATCTTATGCAGGCTTCATGGAACTGACAGTCAACTAGCAATCCTTTAAGGCGGGGCAGATAAGTACCCTTCTGTGGAAAACTTTCATCGACATAGTGTTTCAGAAGAAAATTTTTATTTTATTATTTATTATTTTGCTAGGAAATGTAGACTGTCATGTAAAGGGTTTTTCCTTGGGGGAATGCTTGTGTGAAAAAAGTATAAAAAAAATCTTTTTTGGTGTATATTTTCTATACGTTTAAATAGAATAGTTATGTTAAGTGCAGGATATTTTGCTTTTGGAGACTATCACTTCACGTTAATTCATGTAGTCACATTTGAAATGTTACTTCAAAACATAACATTTTCTGTCAGGAGATTTTCCAATTCACCCAGGCTCCCCTGCTCACCATTCTGAACAAATTGGCCTTTTGCTGACAAAATTTGCCGATGACTGTAAGTTGAGCACAATACAAAAAAAACCCCACCAATTCACGAAACTGGAAACTTGGTAACTAAAAAAACGTGAAATAGAACCAACGGAAGACCACTGACACTGCTGTATAAAGTTTAGCGCTTTCTTTCATTTAATACCAACGAACTTCTTCAGAACTGAAGAAGTTTGTTGGTGTTAAACGAAAGAAAGCGCTAAACTTTATACAGCAGTGTCAGTGGTCTTAAGAAGTTCGTTGGTATTAAACGAAAGAAAGCGCTAAAGTTTATACAGCAGTGTTAGTGGTCTTCTGTTGAAGAAGTTCGTTGGTATTAAACGAAAGAAAGCGCTAAACTGTATACAGCAGTGTCAGTGGTCTTCTGTTGGTCCTATTTCACATTTTTTTTAAGTTGAGCACAATCACTGAATCCCCAGAGATATAGATATTCTCCAGGAGGGTGTGACTTAGACATATAACTGTTGCCAGAATAATGACCTAAAAATCAATGCATAAAAAGGCATAATTATACTCTTTGGGAAGACCACCACACCTGCAAATTACAGCATTGCTAACACTCACCTAAGAACAGAACCAGTGGTAAGGGACCTGTGAACTTAGGTTGACAGTAACTGAACTTTAATCACCATGTGTCCATAGCAGTAAGAAAATCCTTCTGCATGGCACAACTTACAAGTAAGGGCATGGCATCCAGATTTAAGGAGAGGATAGTCCCACTGTACTCAGCCCTCATCAGACCAATAATCAAATACAGTGCACCCATCAGCATGTACCATACCAGATATTTGCAACAGGTGGAACAGCCACATAGGTTCCTCACTTAACGAATACAGGGTATAAATAATATGTCCTATGTAGACTGCCTGAAAGTCCTGTCCCTATACTGAGCGTCCTACAGACTACTGAAAGACCATGTGTGTGAAACCTACAAGGCATTCTGTAATACAGCCCTGATGGATCTGCTACACATTTGCTAAAAAACAGCATTAGACTCACCCAATTTAAGGATCTAAATCTCGCTTGTGACAAAAACAAAACATATTGGAGAGGCAGGTATGTGTCTCAGAGATTACCCCTTCTCTGGAACAAACTCCCCATTCATGTGAAACAAAGCTCTTCCCTAAGCCTGTTCAAACACTATTTGTTCCACTGGTTAGGAAATCACAAATTCAATCCTGGCTTGTCACCTGTGACCCTTATGGACAGGGGCAGTCTATAGATTCCATTAAGGCACAGCTATATTCCAAAGCCATTTTAGCCCATGGGCATTGATCAGTAGGAAAAGTGGGTTATGAACAGCTAGGCTTAAAAATACTCTAGAGCCATTAGCCTAGTAACATCCTATGATCCTATTCAGGCACTTTTATCAATCAGCCATGAAGCAGTTATCAGTCTTCTTGAATCTTTCTTCCCAGGTCCACATTAAGAACATTTCTTGGAAGTCTTCAGGTGTCAGGCTTTCTCCCTCACTGTCTTAGATACCGATGGGTGACTCTGCTCTGGCCAGATCTGGCTCCTCGGACTGTTCATCATTGCCTCTCTGTCCCTCTGGTGTAACTCCTTGGGAAGCCACTAAGGACTGAGTTAGACACAACCCCTGTGAATCTTACGTTGTTCTTATCGGGCAAGGGAAAACCACTGTTACCGATCTCAAGGGAAAGGGGCAGATGAAGTCTTACTGGATAGCAGGGCTAAAGTGCCGGATTCATGGGCTAGTCCCCCTGTCTTATGTCTGTCTTTTTTTCCAGGGGGTCTCCCAGGAGAATAAAGCAAAAAGTTAAGAATGTGACTTCTGTTTCTGTCACTATTGATGTGGAAGGCTTGATGAGTTTTGATAAGGAAATGTTTTCAGCCTTTAATGTTTTAAATTGTGTTTCTTCACTGACTTCAAATAGAAAAAGGAAGATAATTCCATCAATGTTAAGTTGTCAATCTCGCCTTCATTCTTGCTTGATGGGTTCTTTAGCTCGAGAACTCCTTTTACCAGCTCGAGGCAGCCCCATATCCCATGATGCAAGGCAGGAAGTACCCAGATCAGGTCTTCTTTACCAGCTCCTGGTAAGTAATTCACTTTTGTGACATTTAAGCCCTTTTACTTAAAACTTTTATATTTGATAGTTTAACTTTAAACTTAATTTTTCTGACAGAAATCCCTGTCTCTTTTAAATTTTTTTTAGTCAGTTAATTCCTTTTCCCATCCCCCTGTTAGGGTGTGTGTGTTTAATTTACTATATCCCTTTTGGGATTAATTTAATTTAATTGGACTGGTGTGTGTGTGTTTTTTGGGCACCATGTCTAAAGAGAGGGTTTCAGGTTTTAAGAAGTGACTTCGTATGTGTCAGAAGATGTCCTGACAGACGGTCACACTTGCCTGTACTGTTTAGGCCCTCTTCACCTGCAGGACTCCCTTCAGCCAGAGAGTCCTGCAGGATGATTCTGGGAGGGCTCTCCGCCAAGTCGGCCCCACAAAATCAACAAAATCTGCCAAGACCCAGGCTTCTGGTTCTAAGCCTGTGGGATTCTGGATCTTCTAAGCCTTCGCGCCGATGGCTATCGGTGGACCACTGTGGGTGCCGACAGGATCAACCCATTCCAGGAAGAGTCGAGGTCTCCTTCCTTGTCTTCTATCGGAGGAGCCGATCTTCAAGGTCATCCAGGTTGTCAGACCATGACCAGAGAGTGGTCAGTAGATTGCTCAAGTCACAGGTACTGGCCCAAATGCTACACAGTCACTGTTGGTCCACAATTCCTCCTTCAACTCTACCCCAGAGTTTGGAGTTGGAGTCTCGGGGCAGGGTTACTTTCACGGCTGGAGGGCGGATACCCCTTCTGTTCCTTCAGCCCATACTCTTATCTCCTCTTCTTTAGAGGGATGCTTCCATGGTCTCCTCCGAGGGTGAGTGGCATCGGACCCTGAGCTCTGCCCGACATCTGCCTCGAGACTTCGTGGCCCTGGAGTTCCTAGCTCGAGGTGATGAAGAGTGTACTGGCCACTGGTATCAGTCAGCAGTCTCTTCCGTAGCAGCTCCTCCCTCTACTGTACCTGTTGACATCTCTGCCACTTCTCTTGCTACAGGACCCAGAGATCCTCCAGGTTTCCCCATTTCCTTCCCGAGGATTCTCCTGATGTTAGATCCTCCTAGGGAAAGGACTTGTAAGAGGAGGCATGTAGACTCCCTGAGTCTGTCACTTGGATACTGACTTTGATGAGTCAGAGGGATCCCTAGATCCCTCTGAGGATGTCTTCTCAGACATCCTAGAACTTCTGAAACAGAGGGGAAACTGGCCCTCCAACAATCCCTCTGAGGATGAGTCAGTATACCTAGAGGCGTTTGGATCTCGGCCCTCCACCTCCTGGGTGTCTCCACAGCTCCTGATTCTGTAGAGCCAGTCCCTAGGAGGCCTTCTAAATTTATAACTGCCCCTAGTGACAAACAATTCCTTACAAAGGGTGTCTGATGCCATGGTGGTGGCTGCGGCCACCAAAAGGAACTTGCAGATCCTTCCCATCCTCCTAATAAGGACTCTAGGACCATGGATAGGATGTTTTCCTCAGCGACCTTTGCTATCGCTCGCTGAATTATCTTTGTCACTTCACCAGACTCCAGAGAGATATCCTGAAGGAGCTGGGAGAAGTAGTTCAGGATCCTACAGCTGCAGGGGCCCAAGAAAAGATTGAGCTAGGAACCCTCAATTCCATTGCTAACTCCTCCATGCTAATATCTTATGCTGCTGATGGCACAGGTGTGGCTCTTAGACGCCAAGCCTGGATGCGGCTATGTGATTTTGCGGATCCCTTAAGGCGTCCTTCACAAATTCTCCCTTTGATGGGTCAGCTTTGTTTGGCCCTCAGGTGAAGGAAACCTTGACCAGGTGTGAGCAGGACGGCAAGACTCTTTCTGCTGTTGGAGTCCGTTTTCCACCCTAGGCCTTATCCCAAAGGACAGAAGGGTGGGAAGATGAATCCCAAGGAGTCACGCCGATTCACGTGGTCAGTTTACCCCTAGAGGCAGAGGGGTAACAACAACAGACGCGCTCTAGAGGCAGAGGGGTCCCAAGAACCAGGGCAACAGGGAGTCTCTTCCTGATAAGCCTTTTCAGCATCCCTGAGGTGTTCTGTCCCTCCTTGGAGGCAGTCGGGGAAGATTATCACTGTACCCAGAAGCCTGGCATTCCCTCACTCAAGACAGATGGGTACAGTCGATCATATCCAAGGGTTACATAATTCAGGAAAGTCCCTTCCCTCAAGTTCCCTTCCAGATGTACCACCGGTCTAAGGGACATTGCAGAGTTAGAGATCAAAACTACTGCAAAAGAGCCATTCAGCCAGTCACAATAGACCATTCAGAGCCGGAATCTACTCAAGGTTCTTTTTGGTCCCCAAAAGACTGGAGACCAATATTGGATCTCAGCAGACTCAACAAGTCTGTCAGGAAGACAAGATTCGAATGGTCACTCTTCAGTCAATTCTGCCCTTCTTACAGAAGGACAACTGGATGTGCTCAATAGATCTTCAGGATGCGTACTATCACATCAAAATTCACAGACGCCCAGGAGATTTCTCCGCTGGGGTCCAGTCATTTCCAGTTCAGAGCCCTGCCCTTTGGTCTCACTACAGCCCCAGAGTGTTCACCAAATGCATGGCGACTGGCTCCTGTCAGCCACCACCAGGCATCAGCTATACAAGCCAGGGATTACACAATAGACCTTTGTTCTCATTTGGGCATCTCAGTCAACTGTCATCCTTATCGCCTGCCAGTCTATTACCTAAACTTAAACACTGTTCGGATGTCAGCTACCCTTACAGAACAAAGAGTTTCAGACATTCAGACTCATGTCAGGATCATTTCTGGCCAGCAAAAGGTACAGGCCAGAATGGTTCTAAAGTATTAGGGTTTTCATCTTATGGCTGCGCCACTCTTCTTCCTGGCTCGATTCTACATCGCCTCCTTCAGTGGATGCTGTTCACAGGGTCATTTCAGCAACAACTCCCAATCGCCACCAGATTCTGGTGACACAAACATGCAAAGAACATCTTGCTTGGTGGATCACATCGCCTCAGGTTCACCAAGGCAGGTGCTTTGTACCTCCGTCCCCGATAGCCACTGTCACCACGGATGCCTCCCCTGATCGGGTGGGGTCATTATCAGGGCAGGATGGTTCATGGTACCATCTGCACATAAATGTCCTGGAGATGAGAGCAGTGGCCCTCAACGACTGGGACAATAGTCCACACAGACAACATGTCTGTAGTTTGGTATATCAACAAACAGGGCGGAACCAAGTCCTACCCAGACTATGGCAATGGGCGATCTCCTCTCATCGGTTTCTGGTAGCAACGATATCCCTGGGAAAACCAACATTATAGCGGACAGATTGAGCAGAGCTATCCTCATGCCTCACGAGTGGTCTCTCAAGCAATCTATAGCGAAGAGATTTTTCTGGAATGGGGTCGCCCATGTTAAGCATCTTTTGCTACTCCCAAAACAGCAAATGTCCAGACTTCTTCAGCCTCTTCCTCTATCAGGCCATCCCCCAGAGACGCTCTGACCCAGGATTGGCCCCAGGGACTTCTTTATGCCTTCCTCCATTTCCTCTGATCCCTCAGGTGATCCAGAAAGCTACCGTGTTGAGAGCCAAATTGATTCTCATTGCCTTACTGGCCTCGACAAGTTTGGTTCGGCATCTGGACCCAGTGCCAGATCTACTGATTCACTCAATCCCTTCTCTCAACCTCACAGCATGGTTGCTCCACTTCCTTCCTTAGCCAGGCTTCCTTTGATCTAACCCAGTTAGAGATATTATATAAAATCCTCTACCAGGAGGATTTACACAAGCAAATGGAAGCGTTTCTCTTATTGGGCTAAGGCCCAAAATATTGATCCTTTTACTGCCCCTGTTCAGGCAGTTCTGGACTTCTTAGCAGAGATTTTCCATGCAGGCTCCTCTTCTTCCACAGTCAGAGTTCAGTTGGCTGCTATTTCTAATTTTCATGTCGGATAGCAGATCATAATATTATGTCCCATAGACTCTGCAGGGCCTTTTGAAAGGGATTTTCCTACTAAAGCCTCCAATCAGGAATCCTCCTCCTCAGTGGGATTTAAATTTAGTGCTGACATCCTTGATTCTTCCCCTTTGAGCCAGCTGTTTCTTGTTCCTGAAATATCTTTCTTGGAAAACTTTATTCCTAGTGGCTATTACATCTGCCAGGAGGGTGTCTGAACTTCATGCTCTTTATTTGATTTTCACAAAGACAGAGTATCTTTGAGAACTAATCCATCATTTTACCTAAGGTCGCTTCAAAAACAATCTGAATCAATCCATTGATCTCCTGTATTTTTCCTAACTATTCAGATAGAGCTGAACAAAAGCTACATTATCTTGATGTCCACCGTCAGCTTAGATATTATTTGGACAGAACAAAAATTAGGAAATCTGATCAACTTTTGTTTCCTATGCGGATAATAAAAAGGCCTTCCTGTTTCTAAAGTGACTTTGTCCAGATGGCTTTCTTCGGTCATCACTGAAATTTATACGATCAGGGGAAAACAGCTGTGCTCAAAACCTAAAGCACATTCAACTAGGAGTTTAGCTACTTCTACAGCCTTTCAAGCTAGACTACCTTTAGACACTATTTGTGCAGCCACTTGGGCCACTCCTCACACTTTGTTTCCCATTACAAATTGGACTTGGCCTCCAGGGACAGAGCCAGTTTTGGCTCTACAGTCCTCAAGAGTTTGTTCCATTGAGCCACCCAGGATAGAGGTGGTCCCATCAAGCAAGAATGAAGGCTAGATTGACAACTTAACATTAAGAAGTTATGTACCTACCATAACGTTCCATGTTAGTTGTCTTTCCTTCTCTTTCTTTGCGACCTCCCTCCTCCCCTGGCCTGGACAGACCTTGTATAAGAAACTATAATGCTAAAGACCATTAGACCTGGTCCTTTTTTCCATCTGTAAGTTTCTTCTTCCTTTGGGAAGTATTGTTTATGCTTGGTGTTATTGCCCTTTTGTCAACAAACGAGATCTGGGTACTTCCTGCCTTGCATCATGGGATATGGGGCTGCCTCGAGCTGGTAAAAGGAGTTCTCGAGCTAAAGCAAACCCATCAAGCAAGAAAGAAGGCGAGAGAAGACAACTAACATGGAACGTTATGGTAGGTACATAACTTCTTATTTTCTGACACTGATTCTTAGTCAGAAGAGCAGGAACTGGAAGGGGAGTGTTTTTGCTCAGTAAGTGTTTCTTCAGATCTCCCTCCAATAGAGTTGTCTTTTTCTGAAACTGTAGCCAAAGGGGTCATTATCAGGGCAGGATGGTTCATGGGACGTGGCAACCGTTCGAATACCACCTGCACATAAATGTCCTAGAGATGAGAGCAGTGCTTTTAACGTTGCAAGCCCTCAACGACTTTCTTCCCTTAGGAACGATTGCAGTTCACACAGACAACATGTCCGTAGTATGGTACATCAACAAGCAGGGCGGAACCAAGTCCTACCCCTTGTGTCGAGAGGCTCTCAGACTTTGGCAATGGGCGATCTCCTCTCATCGGTTTCTGGTAGCAACGCATATCCCTGGGAAAACCAACATTTTAGCGGACAGATTGAGCAGAGCTATACTCATGCCTCACGAGTGGTCTCTCAAGCAATCTATAGTGGAGGAGATTTTTCAGAAGTGGGGCCGCCCATGTTGCGATCTTTTTGCTACTCCCCAAAACAGCAAATGCCCAGTCTTCTTCTCTCTCTTCCCACTTCCGGGCCATCCCCCCAGAGATGCTCTTACCCAAGATTGGCCCCAGGGACTTCTTTATGCTTTTCCTCCCTTTCCATTGATATCACAGGTACTCCAGAAAGCTACCATTTTGAGAGCCAAAATGATTCTCATTGCCCCGTATTGGCCTCGACAAATTTGGTTTCCGTTCCTTCATCGTCATCTTTTGGTGCAGCCATGGCATCTGGACCCAGTGCCAGATCTTCTGATCCACCAATCGGGTCAGCTTCATCGGTCCATTCCTTCTCTCAACCTCACAGCTTGGTTGCTCCACTTCCTTCCTTAGCCAGGCTTCCTATGATCTCTAACCCCATTAGGGATATCATAGTAGCTTCCCTTAAATCCTCTACTAGAAGGATTTACTCTAGCAAGTGGAAACGTTTCTCCCTTGGGCTAAATCGAGGAACATAGATCCCTTTACTGCCCCTGTTCATGCAGTTTTGGATTTTCTAGCGGAAATCTTTCACTCGGGTTCTTCATCTTCCACGGTCAAAGTTCAGTTGGCTGCAATTTCGAACTTTCATGTCGGGTTTGCAGATCACAACATTATGTCCCACAAGCTTTGTAGAGCTTTTCTGAAAGGAATTTTTCTCCTGAAGCCTCCTGTCAGGAGTCCTCCTCCACAATGGGACCTACATCTAGTGCTGACATCCTTAATTCTTCCTCCTTTTGAGCCAGCTGCTTCATGTTCACTAAAGTTTCTTTCGTGGAAGACACTCTTCCTTGTCGCTGTTACCTCGGCTAGGAGAGTGTCAGAACTTCATGCCCTCTCTGTTCGTCCCCCTTATTTGGTCTTCCACAAGGACAGAGTATCCTTGAGAACTAATCCATCCTTTTTTCCCAAGGTTGCTTCAAAAACAAATTTAAACCAATCCATTGATCTCCCTGTATTTTTTCCTAATTATTCCAACAGATAGGAACAAAAATTGCATTATCTAGATGTTCACCGCCAACTCAGATATTATTTGGACAGAACAAAGCAATTCAGGAAGTCTGATCAGCTTTTTCTTTCTTACGCTGAAAATAAGAAAGGCCTTCCTGTTTCCAAAGTGACCTTATCTAGATGGCTATCTTCCACCATTTCTGATATTTATCAACTTAGAGGCAAACAACTGTGCTCAAAACCAAAGGCACATTCCACTAGAGGCCTAGCCACTTCTACAGCTTTTCAGGCTAGGCTACCCTTAGATACTATTTGTGCAGCAGCCACTTGGGCCACTCCTCATACCTTTGTTTCTCATTACAAATTGGATTTGGCCTCCAGGGATAGAGCCAGTTTTGGTTCCATGGTTCTCAAGAGTCTGTACCATTGAGCTACCCAGGATAGAGGTGCTAGGGACGCGGTCCCATCCAGCAAGAATGAAGGCGAGATTGACAACTTAACATTTAGAAGTTATGTACCTACCATAACATTCCATGTTAGTTGTCTTCTCTCACCTTCTTTCTTGCGACCCTCCCTCCTGTCCCCCTTGCCTGGACAGACCTTGATCTCCCTTGTCTCTGAAAGATTTTGTTTCCTTGGGCACCAGTTAGTTCTAGTTTTTAATTATCTGGTTTTCCCTTACAGCCCTTTTAGGCTAATTGCTCTTCTTTCCTTAGTGGAAAGTTTTTATGCTAGGTAGTTTTCCCTCTAGGTACCAAACGAGATCTGGGTATTTACCGCCTTGCATCATGGGATATGGGGCTGCCTCGAGCTGGTAAAAGTGACTCTTGAGCTTAGCAAGTGCCGAGTTGGAGCCGAGGATCGGCTCCGAACCCATCCAGCAAGAAAGAAGGCGAGAGAAGACAACTAACATGGAATGTTATGGTAGGTACATAACTTCTAATTTCGGTGCATGTATGTTTTATTTACCTAATTTTAGCCTACCCTTTTGGGGGCACCTGACATCTGGGGCAAGAAAAACTAAATAAAATGGCGTCGGCTGCATCTTTTATACCCCTGATGACCTGACGTCAGGGAAGAGGTGACAGCAACCGACGCAGGACCCAAGACTTTGGAATTCAGGCCGACTGAGGGCAACCTGCCAGCAGGATAACCCAAATGTAATGACTGCAACAGTGAATACACTTGAACATCTACATTTATGGTAAGTATACACAACTGTACTATACTGCACCCAGACTTGCAGACTCGCACTCTTTCAGCCTGGCTTATACCTTAAAAGCTAACAAGGAGTCCCTGTTAAGCAAACAGGTCCTAGACATTCTCACAGAAGCCAGAAGGCCCAGCACCAGAAAATCTTACACAGGGAAACGGAAAAGATTCTGTTCCTGGAGCCAGTCCAGAGGGGCCAGTACCTGTCATCCTTCCATCCCTCTTATCTTGGATTACCTAGCCGAGTTGCTCAAAAGTGGCCTCTCCTTGTCTTCTATTAAAATCCATGCCTCAGCCATTTCATCCCATTACGATTCAGACCTACCCCTCTTCTGTCATTCTTTGATTAAACAGTTCCTCAGAGGGGCTTCTAATATCAGACCTCTCAGAAGGCCTCCCACACCAGCCTGGGACCTGAATTATGTTTTAGAAAAACTAACCTTACCTCCTTTCGAACATGCTGCTTCAACAGAATTGAAATACCTCTCCTGGAAGACTGCCTTTCTACTAGCTATCACCTCAGCCAGAAGGATTTCACAACTTCAGGCACTCATGGCTGTTGAGTCCACCATCATTTTCCATGCAGACAAAGTCTCCCTGAGGACTAACTCCTCCTTTATGCCCAAGTTGGTATCTGATGTGACCCTCAACCAGGCCATACACCTACCCACCTTCTTTCCCAACCCTCAAAACAAGGGGGAAAGAATTTTGGAATCGCTAGATGTGCACAGACAACTCAGATACTATCTGGACCGTACTAAACCCTTCAGAAAAATAGGCCAGCTACTTGTCAGCTTTGCCTCAAGGGCAGAGGGGAAGCCCATTTCTAAGCAAACCATTTCCAAATGGATATCACACTGTATCCATTTCTGCTACAGACCACATGGGACCCGCCCCTCCCAAGTCTATTCGTACCCATTCCACTAGGGCGACCTCCACTTCCACAGCCTTCCTCTGAGGAGTCCCCACCAGGGAAATCTTGGAAACTGCCACTTGGACCTCTGCCCATACCTTTACAAAGCAATACCACCTACCTCTTTTTTCTAAGTCTAAGTACTAGGGCAGGGCTTGGCTCTGCAGTTCTGCAGGGCTTGCTGACCAATGCCTAGGGCTCTAGCCTTTCCTTCCACCCCTCTCCTCAGCTTTGGGAATCCTCCCATAGGGGATGACTGCAACAGTGAAACATGAACAACATAGTACAGTTGTGTACACTTACTATAAATGTAGATGTTTTTGTATATTCACTGTTGCAGTCCTGGTTTCTCTCCCTCCATCCCCCTTATAACCTCTTCCCTTAGGGGGACATAAGCTTCCAACAGTGGCTTTTAGCCACCAGGAACACTTTACCTTATTTCCTTTTGCTTCTGATGGGTTAGGGCAAGAAAACGTGATGTAATGATGTCGGCTGCCTTGCTTTATAGCTCTGACAACCTAACGTCAGACTACAGGCGACTGCAGTCGACGCAGAAAAACATTGACTCTGGTATTCAGGCCCACCGAGGGCTATCACAGTAGGGATAACCCACAGGTGATGACTGCAACAGCGAATACACTTGAGCATCTACATTTATGGTAAGTGTACACGACTGTACATTTCTAAATTTTCTGATACTGATTGTTTAAACTATGGTAGGGTAAAACAATGTTTATTGAACTGTTATAAGTTAACACCTGAAGCTTACAGAAAAAAGTTTTGTGAACATAGACTCAAGTGGATGAAAGTGTATATTGCTGAGTTAAGCAGTAATTTTCATAGGTGGATGAGTGGGTTTCAAGCCATCACTTTTGAAAGACTGGCAGAACTTTTGGTGAAGGAACAAGTCCTTAGTACTTTGCCTGAGAACATGAGAATCTGGTTGACAGACTGGGAGTGTAACTCTGCAGATGACCTGGGGACAAAAGGGGGATCTCTGCTTAGCAAGAAGGACATTACTACACAAGAAGGGGATACCCATTGCTGTACATAGATATGAGGGAACCCATGGTGGGCAGCCTAAATCACCCCAATAGACTCTACCAGTAACAGGGGAAGCCACTAGTTCAGGTACATAGCTAGGATCAGGGTTAGATGTTTTAAATGTAACCAGAGGGCCATGTAGCCTACAAATATCCACTGAAGCAAGGTGGGGAACACAAGGTAAGGGAGCCAGCAAGTGGGAATAACCGTGTACCAGTAGTAAGTTGTCTGGAGACAAAGGGGAGAGTTTGTATCTTATCTTAGTGGATGAAGACAGGCCTCTGCTAAGAGAGACACAGTCTCTGACTTAACTATTTTGAAGCTTGCAGTGGTTAAAGAGGAGCAGTACTTGCTTGAGCAGTCCACTCCAGTCAGAGCTCTACGAGGGATCCCATTACATATACCTTTGGCCAGGGTTCACCTTGACTGGGAGGGTAGAAAAGGAAGCAAATCGGTAGCTGTGTTTGAAGATATTCCTGCAGATGTCTTGATTGAGAATGATTTTGATAATGCAGTACCTTGTGTGCATGCAGTTGCATGCAGTCAGGTTTGGAGACAGGCATGTAGGTCTGGTAGCCTGGGGGAGACCCAGGCAGACCCCAGACCTGAAGCTGGGGCTGGTGGTGTGGCTGTTTCAAGGATGGAGCAGTGAGCCTGAAAATGAGCCACAGCTACTTTTAGGTACTGATGTTCCCATAGACAGGGTGACTGCAAGGACAGAGGTGAGTAGTAGTAGTACTCATGCTAACAGTGAAGCGTCTCTATCAGAAGATACTAGGCTTCCTGTGGAAGGAGAGCTAAGAAGGGTCACAATGGTAGAGTTGAGACAGGCTCTGCTTTCGGACCCTACCTTATGAAGCTTGATGGAGGTAGCTAAGGAGACACCTGATACTCAAGGAAAAGGGGAGTGTGTATACTGGAACAACGGGTTACTGTATATAGAGAGAGTGGACTCCTGAGGGAGGGCTAAATGGTAAGGTAATACAGCTGTTGGTACTGCCCAGAGCCTACCTTCTGGCACTTCTAGCCATAGCCCATGACATTTCTTTTGCAGGTCATATGGGCATAAAGTGTACCAAGAGATGTATTATGCAGGACTTTTATTGGCCTGGGATTACAAGGGATGTAACAGGATACTGCATGACCTATGAGCAATTTGAAAAGATAGGCAAGACAGGGGACATGGTCAAAGCTCCATTGATGCCTTTGCCTGTGATTGAAGAGCCATTTTGGTGGGTAGCTATGGATATTGTGGGGCCTCTATGAGTACCCCAAGTTCCTCTGGGAAGAAGTATCCTGGTGGTGGTAGAGTATGCTACTAGATATCCTGAGGTTTTGGCTCTGTCCTCCATTGAGGCAGAGAAGGTGGCAAATGCTTTGTTAGAGATTTTTGGCAGGGTAAGTTTCCTGAGAGAAATACTAACTGACAGAGGTGCCAATTTCATGTCAGACCTGCTGGCTTGTCGGTGGAAGCATTGTGGGGTGAAGCACCTAAAGACCACCATTACCATTACCCCAGACTAATGGTATTGTGGAGAGGTTAAACTCTACACTAAAGACAATGCTATGGGCATTTGCAGACTAGTTTAAGAGAGAGTGGGACAAATATTTGTCCCATCTACTGTTTGTATACAGAGAGGTGCCGCAGGAATCCACAGGTTTTTCACCCTTTGAGTTGCTGTATGAGCATAGGGTGAGGGGGCCATTAGATTTGATCTGTGATGAGTGGGAGGGTGAGTGTGAATCCCACAAGGTCTGTTGTTGCATATATCCTAAACCTCAGGACAAGACTTGGGGAGCTCATGGACTTGGCCCAGGATAACCTGGAAGGAGCCCAACAGCAGACAAACATCTTGTGTGATAGGAATACTCGAGCCTGAGAGTATGCTGTGAGATAGTAGCTTGTGGTGCTCATTCCTGTCAGACACAGTAAGCTGCAGGCAACTTTGAGACAGCCTTTGAAGTGGTAAGGAAGGTCAGTAATTTCATTTCCCTGGTAAACCTGCTAGGCAGCAGGCATGTGCACAAATTGTAGTATGTTAACATGATGAAGCCTCAGTGTATCAGGGAGGTCCTTGGCAGACTGCAAAGGGCAAGTTGAGCATTAAGCCCAGTAAGTGTCAGGTGGGCATGGCAGAGATCTCCTATCTGAGACTGAATGAGGAGTGGTAAGATTAGGTCAGAACCTGCCAAAGTGTAAGCTATTTAGGCGTGGGCTGCCCTGTTACTAAAAAGCAGGTGAGGGTATTCTTGGGGACAGTGGGGTACTATAGAAAGTTTGTTCCTACTTGTAGTACAATAGCTGCTCCACTCACAGACCTGACAAGGAAAGCAGGCCAGATAAGGTTGTGTGGACCTCAGCTGTGAGCAGGCATTCCAAAAGCTTAAAGGGGCTTTGGGAAACCTACCCTACTATCTCCAAGCCTGACTATGTGTAGCCGCATGCATACAAGGTACTGCATTATCAAAACCTACCCAGTCCGGATTACAGCAAAACATTTGTTGTGGAGGTGGATGTTTCAAACAATGTGGTGGGGGCTGTACTCAGCCAAGTTTCCTCAGAGGGAGAAGAGCACTCAGTTGTATGTCTCAGCCATAGACTCCAGCCCAGGGAGGAATGTTATGTAGCTGTAGAAAAAGAGTATCTAGCCATAGTATGGGCACTGCAAAAACTTTATCTTTATCTGTGTGGAAGGAAATTCAGTGTGGTTATAGATCACAATCCTTTAACATAGCTACCCAGAGGCAGCCAACAAAATTCCAAGTTATTAAGATGGAGCCTAGGGTTGCAAGCAGATGACATGACAGCACAGCACTGTAGAGTGGTCAGCAATGCCAAGCCAAATAGACTCTCAAGACAGGGTATAGGTTAATGTTTTCCCAGATAGGCCATTTCTCTCAAGCAAAGTTTTTCCAGGGTCATTTGAAAAACTAGCTTGAGTCTAAAGGGGGGTTGAGATGTGATGATGTGAATTATTGCCATCTGTGTCAGGGAGAATAGGGCAATACATGTGTAACATATGCCAGCATAGTTAGCTGGAGTTTTGTAAATAATTTTGTGTCATTTGTCACACTGATTTGTACAGATGCTTGTTTTAAAAATGTATCAACAATGTTATTATAACTGATTAAATGTTTATGTTTAAACAAAGAATTCTGGAAGGGAAGGGTATAAGTTTTTGAAATTGTTCTATAGCTTTCAGATACTGCAACAGATATTAGCAAAGCTCTGAGTGTGTATTGTATCAAAGTCAGGTAATCAAATGTAATGTCATTCCATAACCAGCACTGATAAGATGGAACTTTCACAGCAGTTTGTTTGTTTTGTTTTCTTTGGAACCTATTATAAAGATCTGTCACAGTTGTCACAGTCAATTCAGTTAGTTCAGTTCAGTTAGTGAAAAGCTCATCACATTTCCTTGTGGAAGTAAGCATCTCAACATTCTATATTGCCTTGCTGTGGTAATTAAGTTAGCTAGGGAACAGTTATTCTTTAGACAGTCAGGAAATACATTGAGATTAGTTAAGTAGTGTTTTCTGCATCTGTGTGAATCTCTCCAACTGTGTTATTTTTATTTCGTCTGTGATTGAAACTCTGGTGTTTATTTTTTTTCCAGACACCTTTATTGAATTATCACATGTGACATAGGCAAAGTTACATTCATATAAAAGTAATCAAACTGATGTTTGTTGTCATTATTTAGTATTCTCATATTTTCTATTTTATTATTTATTATTAAATATTTTTATACCTTTCATTGTGGCTGGTCTTTTAGAGAATACTTTTAGCATCTTGAGAGTACTTGTGCTTATTTTAGTGATGCCTTGGCCAGTCCAAAAAGCCTTGTTGCTTTGGTTACACTCTACCATTTATATTAGTATTGATTTTACTTAGTGTAATTGGATACCCTTGTAAGACCTTTAGAGTGGTTGACTGGTGACAGTGTGGTTACCTTATAGTCTGGGCAGAGGGGAGGGGAACAGCTAGTAAATCTGTGCCAGCCTTTCCCAGGAGTGTGTGTGTGTGTGTGTGTGTGTGTGTGTGTGTGTGTGTGTGTGTGTGTGTGTGTGTGTGTGTGTGTGTGTGAAAATCAAACACCTAGATTTGGGTGTGTCAGCTACCTGGAGTGAGTCTTGTTTGGAATCTGGAGAGATGGAGAGTCCAGTTCCAGGTCTGGAGAATATTCACTGTGTGCTCTTGGGGAAAATTGTGCTTGATGCAGAGAGCTGCATCTGAAAAATACTGTGTAAATCCATTCCTGTTCTTACTGGCTGTCTCTCATTATATCAATAGTGAGGACTGAGGTTCCTTGATTACTGGCCTGGAGTAGAGAAGCCATCACAACAATGATGTAAGTAAATTAAGAAGTAGCTTCATTTGGAGGATGCAGTTTTGGAGGAGGCTGCAGCAGCCCCATGATTCTATGGTACCCAAAAATGAGTAAATTTCTTGCAGTGCAAATGATATTTCCTCTTTTAATTCAGTTGTTGTTAGATATAAGCACATTTAATAGTGAGTATGGCTTCCATTTATTAAAAAAAATGGATCTATTTTTTATTACTGATGTTGCATCAGTATTAGTATTAGTATTAGTTTATAAATAAATATGTAATCAGCACAAGTTCTGGGTTGCAGTCACATTGTGACAGCAAAGAAAATTAAAGGTAATTTGTATAGTAAAACTAGCACATAAAACAATGGATATGTCGCAAAGAAATATATACAAATATATATATATATATATATATATATATATATATATATATATATATATATATATATAAGACTTAGATGAGCAGTTTGCAAAGATGTGGAAAGAGCTATTTACAATGAATAAATGTTTTTAACACCTTTATTGAATTATCACTTAAGACATAGGCAAAAATATATTTCTGTGAAACAAAACCAGCCATATTAACATATTCCGAGTTACAAACAGTATACATCTCCTGTGTTTTTGTATTACTCTCATCAATTCAACATTAGATAAATTGCTCAATCCCTGCCTTCCCTTAAATCTCCCTATTCCTCCAAAACATTATTCTACATGTATTGCTCCCATAATTGCCATTTTTTCTATGTAAATTTCTGCTACCCTTTTCTAAAGATCTTACTCTTCCACTTCTTTTATCTCTGTTACTATATTTAGTACTTCACATACAGTTGGTTTAGACTTTGATTCCATTTTCTAGTAATTGTTTTTTGGCAGCCAGCAGAATTAAACTTAGCAAGGCCTTAATATGTCTGAGCAATTCAGATCTCTTATCCCAGCTCAGAAAATAATTTCCTTCGTTGCACCCATTTGCTCACCCAATATTTCTGATAGAGTACAATGTAGGGAATTTATGAAGTCTGCCAGCTCTTTCCACTCTCAAAACATGTATTCCAAATTAAACCTTTCCTCCCCATTATACCTCCAACATTTGCCATCTACCCAAGAAAAACATTCTTTGGAGTTTTCTTGGGGTATAAAAACACCTATGCAAACACTTCCAAGCAAAATCCTAAATCTTCTAGACTTTGTTACATACTTGGAAGCCATAATATGTATTGCTATTGTTTTCTTGTGAATTGCTTATCCACTCTCTTTTTCCCAATCTTTTGTACACGCATCTGATTTGTTCCTGTAGTTATTTTGCAATATTGCTCTTTTTAACAGCAGCTTCTGTTCTAGATTCAACAAAAAAACTACCAGAACAGGTCTTTCACTTAGGATTTCCCTATTCATTTCTCAGTGTCTGTTTGGTGGTATGAATCCATGATAGGAATGGCAGACTTTAGTCTGCAGTCCAAATGGCAAATTCCTGTTCTGTTACCTTTCCGTCTCTAGTTATTTGCTCCCAATAGCTTGGTTCCTTTACCAGTTTTCTCCAGTAAATTTAAGCCCCCTCTTGCCTATTCTGTGTAATCCTAATTGCAGTCATCCCTATTGGCATGATCTCCTTTCTCCATTCTGATGTTGGCTTAGTTCTTACAATAATTTCTGCTACTTGATGACTATAATATTCTATATGGCAGTAGTTATTATGCTTAAGGATCTGCATCCAAAATCCCACTCTTTCCTTATTTCTTAAATTTGCACCTTTTCATCATCATAATCATCACCATCATCCCTTTCTATTTTGAATTATAGCTTTCTGATTGTGTTATGTATGTGAGCCTTAACTATGTAGCTCTAAAATGTCCCTTTAGATTAGGAAGTCCTACATCACCTTGTTCTGTTGGAAGGATTAACTTAACTCACTTGACCCTTGCCCTTTCCCCCCCAGGTAAATTCCTTCAACTCTTAATTAATTATTGTCCATAACTTTTCCTGTGATTGATAAAAGTATGCCTGATGTGTATATAAAACTAAAGGGACTAAAAACATTTCACTGCTTGCATCTTGCTATCTATATCCATAAACACAAGCTTCCAACTTTTCAGTTTTTGTATTCTCTTTTGTTTAGACTCTTTCCATATATCATTAGCTGCTATAACAGTATCCTTTTTAATCCGTACTCCTTAATACTTTATGTTACTGTGTCCCTATAAATATGGGCTTTGTTGGACCAGTTCATGTGTGGGTACATAGTTTACAACTATAGCCTTTGTTTTATTTTCATTAATTTTTTTATCCCCAAAAGGCTTGAAACTGCCTCAAAAATCCTCCACAACACTGAGATCTCCTTTTCTGTTTTTTTATCAAGTACAAAATAATGTCATATGCGTTTTATCAGGTACAAAATAATATTGGCTGCGACAATAAGTAAATGTTGAACATAGGTATACATAGAATTGAACTGGTATGTAATGGATGATAGCATTTGTGATATTATAGGTGGTGTAGTAGTAGCTGTTCAGCAAGATGCACAGAAACTGATTTGATGAATCCTCCTATCTAATCTAATGAGTAAAGCAAAAGGAAGTTCACAATAGTTTATTACAGTAGTGGTAAGATTCAAATCAAAGAATGATGTGTGTTTCAGATCTATAACAACTAAGGCATCTACTACTGTAAATTAGTATAAACTGCAGACTGTGTCAGTGTATTATGCTGTGCATTCTTGTGCTTAAGATTTGTTATTAGACTAAAGAACTTAGTATTTCTAGGGTTGTACTTAGCACATGGAAACTAAAATGGCATAAATCATTAACTGGAAAGTACAGCCACTTTGTTGTTATATTTACCTGGAGGACAACAGGTTAGTACTGGCAGAGCTAATGTTCCACATTGTGGTTTCTATAACAATGTGATTTCTGGTGCCGGAATGCAGGAGGTGTTTAATATTTAAACACACCTCTGTACCACTTAGCACTTTTACCTAAGATGAGTTTGTGATGGAGAACAGAGATCACACATTGAGCACAGCCTGATTTCTGCCTTGCTTTACTGTTTCTGTTTCCATGATTCTATGAGACTGTAACACTGCACGTTACCATGCTGTCACTAGCTTTTTTGACATAAGTGGGAAAAAGGTGTCTTAAACTTGATCTCGCTAACATAAGAAGGAATATAGTTTTTAGATGTCCACTGGTTATAACACATTCAGTTGGGTTTTCTTGTTAGTAAATACATATTTTAAGTCATTATTTTATTTGTTTCATCTGTTTTTTCTGGACCATTTTCCCCATTATCCCATCCCTGACAGGCATATTCATTTCTCTTCTTTGCCTGACATTGGATGATACCCAAAGGGAAAGGTGAGAACCTTAATTGTCGCAGCAATTCAGTGAGGGATATAAAGTTATTTTTTAAGATGGTCTTGCATCCCTGCTCAGTTGTTAGCAAGCATGACAGTGCCGCTACACTAAAGCCAGGGTTTTTGCAAGCTCCAGCGTAGCCAAGACACTATCATTTTTTAACTGGGTTCACATTTCCAGTTTCCTGTGTAAGACACTAATGTGTGGCCCTTCTAGAAGGGGATAGGCAGCATTGTGGGTGGATTGAATCAATTCCCTCTTCCTGGAATAGGCATTGGCTGCTCACTGTCATACCATCCATGACAGATCCTCCATTGTGCAATCTGCATGTTGTACCTGTGTTGGTTGGAACAGTGTCAAAGTTTATCCCTTTTTTCCATTGTATGGGCTGTCTGAGTATTCTGTGTTTCATGCAAAGAATGTTTGTGAGTAGTTTGTCTATGCAGAGAACCAATATCTGATGTGGAGTTACATATCTTGTTCAAATCTATAAAAGTAAAACGGATTTATGTGGAACTCTCGACCTTAGACTCTCGGCCCTCACTTTCTTTGCCTCATAAAGGCTTCTTCTTCACATTGCTTTTGTTTGGCCTCATTTCTCCAGCCTCTTATCACATCAGCCTCATATTATAACTCCAACAGATGGCATTTTATGAGACTCTCAGAATCAGATGGTAGCCAATATGGCAGGACAGAGCTGCTTTTCTGAGTGCAGGAACTAAGATGTCTGGGTGCTGTAACATACCAGCTGTGTAGTAATTACATGCAAAAATAAAAACACTGAAATTCACAGCAAAACAAGTTAATGTTAATCTTTACTTCTGTCCTCTTGCAGTTTTCAGGGAACCCTACACCGTTCGGGTGGAGGATCAACGGTCAGCACGTGGCAGTGTGGCTGTTTTCAAGTGCCTCATCCCTTCTTCAGTGCAGGAATATGTTAGTGTTGTGTCATGGGAGAAAGACACAGTCTCCATTGTCCCAGGTAGGAAACTTGTTTTTTATTTTTTCTTATGGTATTCAAAGAACAAACTCTCATTTTGAAAGCAAAACAAGATACCATATTTGTCTGTGTCTTTATTTTCTATAATCACTTGCAGGTTGACATGCCCAGTAGTGGTGCTGGAGTCATAGTTCCTTGTCAGTGATGGCGAGAACACCATCATTAATACTTAGTACTTAGGTTCTTGGAAGTGTGAGATGCTGCACAGTACAGTTGCAACATATATTAAAACTGACAGCCCTGTAATATGTACTTGTTCCTTGTGTTGTGTATTTGAAATGTTTCTGGTAGTACTGGTTATTAAAATTAAATGTATGTCACAGGAAGAGTTTGTGAGTGTATTGTTTCCTGAGCGCCACATGGCAGCAATTTTTGCTTGATCTGAAAGATCAAAGCTTCTCATTTTGATGAACTGAATACCTACTTTTATTTAAAAACTAATGGAAATTGCTCAGTCCCCCATGTTGCTGTAACAGTTGGTAAAATGCATATCATTTTTGTATTAATTAGTTCTTGTATTTTTCTTTCCTTAAAATAAACCTATCCATGGATTTAATGGAAAAGTATGGCTTAAAGTAAAGTGTATGCATATAATGAAGTTGTGGGTTGTGGCTGCAAAGTCAGGGTCTGCACTCTTCATATGTTAACTAGTGTGAACATATGTAAAGTATCTGCATACTGTTGCTTTAATGTTCGGTGGTATTACTTACAAGCTAAGTGTTCACTTGTTTTGCATTTGGAAACATGTAGCAGTTACTGATATGTTATAGGACTATATGTTAGTTGTAACAGTTTCATTGAGAGAGGATTGAAACCTTGGTATAGCCCTGAGAATACAGTGCACCATTGTGCTTTTACAGAGTGGGGTTCAAAGAAACATTTTGATGTGTAATGTAGCTATCCATGGCATCTGTCAGAAAAGACAGCCTGTATGTTTTCATCACAATATGTGCTTCTATTAAAGTGACATCTGCTTATCAATAAAACATGTGGCAGGTGCAAGCATAAAGGGAACAGTGAAACAAAACATTGTCATCTGTTTGAATAAAGCCAGGGCACATGCCCACATAATATCTGGTTTCATAAATCTGTTTTGCTTAGTGTTTGCAGTTCACAATGATATTTACATTTCACTGACATTGTTTCTGAGGCTGACCGTGCGGCATATGTATGATACATTTGTGACCTGAACAATAGACATTTATGAAAGTGAATCACCTGTCAGACTTGCAAGTCTTTGCTGACTCTATGTTTATGGATAATTAAGATATTTGGGGGTGCCTTATGACAATTCCTTTCTTGTGGCCCCAATGTTTTACATTTATTTTCCCTTAAGTCATTCTTAACTCATTACAAGTTGTAATGGCACTATCTGAAATTCACTGTTGTCATAGCTTAATAAATCAACTATAGAGGGTAAAACACAGATGCATCTAATTCTAGTAAAATGCATGTTTTTGTCTGAACTGTTTATATGTATACCATGTATTAAAGGAAAGAACACACATGTAGCATTGAATTCTTATTAACTTTCCGAAAATTTTTGTCATTTTAAAAGTTCACCTTTTATAGGTAGATGCCAGTCCTTTTGAATTACATTTGAAATTATGTTCTGTGTGGCAATGTAACGGGTTATCATTTCTCTTTTTATAACAAACTAGCCAATGATCTGCATGGTAATGGTAATAGATGCCTTTTGTCATTTAGGTATTCTATCTTGAAATAATTTCATAATACTGTGATGAACTTGTTGATGGCATTACCTCCCAGGAGGGATTTTTCTTATTTTAGAATTTGGTGTCAGTGCGCTGAAACTTTAAACTTTGATGCTTATTAAGAATCTATGAATAATCTAAATAAGTGTGTGTGTGTGTATCTGCGTGTATCTGCGTGCGCGTGTGCATGTGTGTTGTGTGAGAGAGAGAGAGAGAGAGTTGGGCTAAACTGTTATCTAAAACTTGAATAACAGTTGTATTTAATACTAATGTTGACTTTTTCAAGTTTCAAGCAATAAATGATTCCTCAAAATCAACAGAACAGCAGAGAAACAGAAGTAACAGTTGTCATCTTATAGCATTATCCTCAGAAACAAAGTTTTCTTGTTACTGAGATATCCATACCAAGATGGCCATTTTGAATTAAAATTTAAAGAAAAGAATACTTATGAATTAAAAAGAACATAGTAGCCAACATACAAAACCTGAGAAAGTACAACAGTAAAGCAGCACAGCTGTGAAATGTACTGGTTAGAGTCCATCTTAGTGTATTAAAGGATGTTACAGCTGTTAACACTCAATGTTTCCTTGCATTCCTAGTCAGTAGTGTGCCTGCCATAGTGAGGAAGGATATGAGCAGTTTTCTGCAGTTAAAAAAACAACAATGTGAGGACTTGCCTCTTCTTAGATGCCAGTTACAGTTGTGTTATAAAATTAACTACAGCTCAAATGATGCCATTAGACCTATGGTGTTTAGTAGTAGTGTATTCTGAGCATGGCTGAATTGGCCATGCGACAGTGTAAGCTGTTTTGAAAGCCTGTTGCTGGGTGCCTCATAATTCCATGTTATTGTACAACTGTGTGCAAAAACTCGGGTTACTTGTCAGTCATATTGCAAACAAATAAAAATGTACTCGCTGAGTGGGGGGTGGGTAGGTGCTAATTTATTTCTGAGGCAGGCAGTTTTGGATAGTGGGGTCATCTTAGACATGGCTATTTGCAATAAAAAATTAAAGAGGGAAAAGTAAGTCATGTTACAAGACAACAGTGATCATCATTCATTCACCATGGAGCTGAGGCAGTTTGTTATATAAGTCCCTGCAAAATATTAATTGCATCTTTCCAAAGGTCTACAGTGTTCAGAAGGCTATGCAGTTGAGTTTGAGAACTGAGTGTTCCTGTTTTTTAGATCCTTTGATAGAGAAAACTTTCTGACTTTCCGGGGAAGCCAGTGGCACCTTGAAGCATCATAATACCACTGTATGCTGATCTGTAGCTTCTGTCAAAGCCTTTCAAAGTTAAAGACTTGTCTAGTGATGGATGGTGTTCTTACTACAGTTTGAATAGAAGCATGGAAAGATACTGGACTAACCTAAAATCAATCAACATCCACCCTGTTTATCCACTGCCAAGCAGTAGCAGTGCTGTTGTATGTGTGAATTAAAAATGAAATGACATTTTACATAAGAACGTTTGCAAATATTTTGTTTCCTGGGAAATGTGATACAATGAAGGTAGAGAATACTTGCTAACTGTGATTGTTTTCTGTTATGTGATATCAGTGTGCTTTACAGAGAATATAGTTGGATAACCCCATGCATCTAGTGAAAAATTAATTTTTGTTATTGTAGTTACTATGGTGCTGCTTACTGTGCTGTTTACTGTGAAGGATCTGAAGTCTTCTCAAGATACTCAGTCTTGCTGGCTGGATTCTGCTTAAATCAAAGTCTGGTTGCAGTTGCTTTTATAGTGTTGTTGCACACAGAAGCTTGCAGAATATGCATTGATGAAATAATATACTTTGCAGCATCAACTCAGAGCAGTAACAAATAACTTTTTATAACAAACCACACGGACTAACGTTGCAGCTTCAGGTACTGTTCTACTTTACTTCTCATATAGTACAGATGATGTGAGAGATATAAAATTTACCTCTGGACAAATGTGTCCCTACCAATACCCCTAACATAACTGGATTTAATACAGATTTTATATATATTTTTAGTTAAGCACACAGCCTCTTGGTTTTGGAAAGATACTGCCTTGATGACATAAATGCTGACACATCTGTTCTTGTGCAAATGCTGATAAGTGCAGCAAAGCATATTTTTTAAGGAAACGCCTTGTGGATAAACTTTCATAGAAAAGCATATTTTTAAACTTTCTTAGAAAAGCTGTATTATGACTTGAATCATTTACAAGCATTTATGTGTTTCATCACTGTGATTTAGCTTCTTTTTTCTCCCAAGCCCTTGTAAAGCTTTTCTTTATGTTTCTTAAATCATTTAAATGCAATTTAATTTTAGATCTGATCACCATGTATCGGAGTCTATGTCATACATGCTGTACTATTAACAGCTGAAAGTATCAAGTACAACAGCTTTGTATCTGTCATACCGTTTCCCTCAAGACCTTTATTATTGCAGTTTGTCTGGGAGTATAGTACAGAAGGTTAAGGGTGTGATAGCTGGTAAGCATCATCCTGTAGTTCCAAATTTGTCTCCTCATTCTCCGATAGCATACTATGCTAACTTAGGCATGTCGGTTAACCAGATCAGTGCTCCTGGGTCACCCATCAAAACAAAAAAGATATCTAAGAAATATGGGTCTTATGCAGTTAGTGGTTATGTAACAAAACAAAAGTGAAATGTTAGACATCCAGCTGATTCAGTCCTTGATGTCTATGACCAACTTTAATGTGTGCAATACATGCATACCATGCCTCTCCCTCTTCCCTGGTTCACCTATCTCACATACAAAAGCAACTATAAAATGGCTTACCCCCACATCAGCCAGATGGTTGTTTGTGATTTGTGCAGTACATTGCATTACATCATTATCTTCTGGACACCTTGGTCATGTGTATACAAGTTTGTTTTTACAAAGAGTCATATTTCTATCACCTAAATAATTTAAAGTTCTCTGATACACTGCATAATTCTGTAATCCTTAACATACAAAACTGCACTTTTCTATACTCAACTATTTTTGCTTTATTATAATCATCTTGTATTTCAATTTTTTTTAGATTTTATTTATTCATTTCCAGTATGCGTGATACAGTGTTGCAACACATAGCATTACTGCTTCATAGCACTTCACTGTCTGTTTCATTCACAGACTAGGGCCCTTCTCTACAGAGGTTGCTTTTCCTCCTTGTATCCACTTTTTTTTTGTTAGTATAACTTCTCTTTTTCCTTCCATATACCAAAGGCATGTAGGCAGGGGAATTAGTGATGCTCCAGTATTCCAATTTACTCCTTCATTATGTGTGTGTCTGTATGTGTATATATATATATATATATATATATATATATATATATATATATGTGTATATATATATATATATATATATATATATATATATGATCTTTATTATATTATTGCACGCTTACAAAAGCGAACGATAAATAATCGACCCCATGTAAGCGTGTTGAAACCTTAGAACAGCGATTTTTTTCCAAGGGGAAAAAATCGCTGTTCCGAAAAAAAAAACAAACTTTAAAACATTACATAAGCCCCCCACACTCTGACATGGGGGGCTATGACCCCCACACCCCCCCACTTAAATATACCAACTCCGAGATTGCACTACAGTGCCGAAAACGGCAAAGTAATGAAAACGGCCAAGCAAATTCTTTCTCAGGGAAAGAATTTGATGAAAAGCCGCTTCTCTATTTTGCCTTTTCGCTATTTTCGGTTCGATCAAGATGTATTCGACAAACTGCATCTGCGATCTGGTAATAGGAGCCCTATATATAATTATATATAATTATATATATATATATATATATATATATATATATATTATATATAATTATATATATATATATATATATATATATATATATATATATATATATATATATATATATATATATATATATATGGGTTCCGTTCAGAATTTCGAAGCTCAAAACTTCTAATTTCATATCATATGTTCAAAGTTTCAAAACTTCGAAATCCTGAACGTTGATCGGCATACAGCGTGGACCAGTAGATTTCCCTTGTCCTCGCTGTAGTGCGATCCCGGAGTTGGTATATTTAAGTTGGGGGGGTGCAGGGGGGCTTGCCCTCCCGAATTCCAAGATCTCGATAGACTGAAACTCAAGATTTTGGGATTTCAGTACATCTGTGTGTGTGTGTGTGTGTGTGTGTGTGTGTGTGTGTGTGTGTGTATGTGTCGGTGTGAATGCATGGGCTTGCATGCATATTTATGGCCCCCCTTTTTCCCATTTTCTACATGGGGTTGTAGTGGCGTGTCAACTATCACCATCTCTCTCTATTCAATGCCACTGTCCTACCTTCTTTGACACTCATGCCTGAAGGTCTTCTCTTACATGATCCATTCATCTCTTTGCTAGACACCCTCATTTCTCCTTGCCTTCTTCCTGTCTGTCCAAAATCTTGCTCACCATATTGTCTTCTGCTTTTCTGTCCATGTGCCCAAACCAATGTAATCTGTTCCCTTTGACCCTTTCTGCATTTGGAGCTACTTTCTATTATGTCCTCAAGGTATATAATATGAATGTCAGTGTCCGTATGTGTCCTTCATTGGGCTAAAAAACTGATGCCCCATCCAAGATGGATTTCCAACCTTATGCTTGCTTTTTACCAGAACAGGGGCCATCTATAACCCCAAATTAGATAAAGTGGGTATTAAAAATGGATGGGTAATTTTCATTTTGTAGATGCTACACAAGTATGCATATTTCTTTCTTCAAGTAGCTTTGCAGTTGTGTTTATTTACACTTGTTTCCAAATGTTATTTCATTTTTACTAACATGATACATATGGATATTGGTGGCATACTGGTGCAGCTTATAACATTATTGCCCTCCAGGTCTTGGTTCTTTAGTTCAGTTCCTGTCTGGGGTGCCTTCTGAGCAGTGCCTGAATATCTTTTCTGTGTCACTAAAGGTTTTCACCATGTGATCTGGTTTCCTTCCATATCCCAAAGATATGTTGTAGGTGAACTGTTGATCCTCAAACTTTGATGGACTGGCACTTTGTCCAGGATTAGTGTCTCTTCCTTATGCCCGCTGAATGCCAGGATAGGCTTCAGCTCCCCCACAACCCTGACTTGGATTAATCATTCAGAGAATGAATGAAAAATTAATAACCGAATGAATGCGTATCCATATGAAGAGCTAGAGAACATAAACATACGGACCACTGAGCTCATTCTGTGGGTCTAGTCTCACATGAAGCATGGCCTCCTTAGACATTCACCGTTACTTTTTTGGAGGTTCTTTTTGGCTGCACACAGTTTATCATCAGCTGCTACCAGTTTCTGTCCTCATTCACTGGTCTTCTGGTCCTGACTTTGTATCCCTAGTTACCACTGACCCATGTCCAGGCTGGTGAGTAGATTGAGGACCCTAGTGCAGTGTCATACTGCTGCCAGGAAGTTTTTTTTTTCTGTACTTCCCATGCCCATGTTTAGCCTAGTAACATTCTTGAGAGTGGGATGTGCAGTGGGCGTCAGTACTGATTCGCCTCTCACTTCTACAAGGAGTTGATATCAGCAGAACATTCTGCCCACCCACAGTAGCACCTTTGTGGATCTTTCCCCAGTCTCTGCCAGGGAAATCATGTAAGGTAACGTGTCTCATGCACGTGCCATTCCCGCTGTTGTAGACCAAACCATCATGTTCATTGTTTTGATCACTGCTGCAGTTGCCTTAGCTGTATGGGTAATATCCTGCCAAGGATATAACAGCTGGCTAACTTCCAAACCTTCAGGGCACCTTCCATGCTCCCAAACTGTCAAGCAGCTCAAGCTGAATTGACTAAAAGACAGGTTTAAGCACAAAGACCTCCAGAGCTTTACTGCCCCCAAAGAGTACGCTCCTCTGAGGCTTTTGAGGATCGACGGCAGACTTGTGCTTTCCTATGCTGGGCAGATAAGTTCCCTTTAGAGAAAAAAACTTTCAGTTTCTTAATTTTGTTGATGTTTTATTACTTTCCTTTTCAGGAAAGTTATTTTTAAAGTTATGAGTGTTGTGCTTGAATGGACTTTCTCAAGATTGTAACATACTTTTAAACTGAGCACTCTTTTTTTCTGTCAGTGTAAAAGTAGTGTAAAGTAACTGTAAACATTTTTTCTTTTATGGGGGTTAGCGTAGTGCTTTAACAAGCTTTTTACTGTATTTTTTTCTGTCAAAAAAAGCAACTTTTGTGGACATCCTACAACATCCACAGTAAAAATGTGTGACAGACAAGCTGAGCAGGAGCAGGGCAGACCCTCACAAATGGAAACTAGATCAGGAGATCCAAGATTTGATCCATCTGTGGCGAGGTCAAGTAGACCTGTTTGCCTCCTGTCTGAACAATCAACTGGAAAGATTCTGTTCTAGGACTCCATGCAGGAAGGCCTGGAAGACAGAAGCCTTTTCTTTTCTGTGGACTGGAATGTTCCTGAGTGCTTTACCACCTTCTCCACTAATATCCAGGGTATTTCTGAACATTTACAAGTAATCCCCAAAGATTATTGTAGTGAATCCCTCCTGGCCCAGTTAGCCGTGGTTCTGCCTTCTTTTGAAAATGGCCAGCAGCATTTACCAGAAGCTTCTTCACAGACTGAATCTAGTCACACAAGAACAGTGTTTCACATACCTGGAATCAGTCATCTTCATTTTACTGCCCGGATGGTAGGGTCTTAATTCCTTTTATGCACCTGTTTTCTGAGGACATGCAGCAGGTACTAATGGAGGCAAGGAAGCCTGCAAGTAGAAAATCATATATTAATAAATGGAAAAAGTTTTTTTAGTCAGTGCCAACAACATAACCATCACCTGTTCAGGGCTAGCTGTTCCTGCTTTTACAGTGTTTGTGTGAGTTCCTATCCTGTGTCCACTCTTTATTCCTCTGTCAAGGTTCATTTATCAGCTACTTAAGCATGCCTGTCCATGGATCCTCCTCTTTCAATGCAGTCTAATGTCAAAATGTTTTTGAAAAGGGTTTTGCATAGGAAGCCTCCAGGAAAACTGATGGCCTCTCTATGAGATCTTAATTTTGTGTTAGAGAAGTTAACACTGGTTTCATTTGGACCAGCTAATCTGGCTGACTTGAAGTTCTTAACATGGAAGACAGTTTTACTGATTGATCTGACCTCAGCAAGAAAGGTGTCTGAGTTTCAAGCTCATATGGTAATTAAGCCCTATCTCATTTTTCATGGGGACAGGTTTTCTTTGAGAACTAATCCTTCTTTTATGCCTGAAGTGGTATCCAAGTTTACTTTCAGCCAAACTATCCATCTCCTCTTTTTCTTTCCTGAACATAAAATGAGGGAGAAAGGTTACTCCAGACCTTAGATGTCCACAGACAACTCAGGTACAGATCTTTGGATCAATTGTTCATTTCATGTGAAGGTAATAAGAAGGGACAACCTGTGTCAAAACAGACTATTTCCAAATGGTTGGCTAAGGCTATTACATTTTGTTACACTCATCATAACAAAACTATTACAGGCAGAGACAAAGCCCACTGTACCAGGGCATTGGCTTTATCTAAGGCTTTTTGGAAAGGGTTGGATTCTAGAAGTAGCCTAGAGGATGCTACTTGGTTCTCTGTATGTAATTTTACAAAACACTATAAGCTTGTTTCCTTCTCTAGGTCCAGATCAGGCTTTGCTAGGACCATTCTTCATGGTCCTCTGGACTCTTCTCCTTAAACCTCCCAAATGTAGTTAACTATGGTAATCTATTCATATAGCTAAGGCTGCTGCAGCAGTAATCAATGTGATGAACATAGTACAGTTGTGTAAGTTGAACTTACCATAGTAGTAGATGTTTGAATGATCACAGCTGCAATAGCCACTCCCTCCCTCCATCCCCCTTGTTTTTTGGTATGTTTTATTTGCCAGGGTGTGGACATTTATTTTTGTGTTGTTCCTAGCATTGTCCTTTCAGGACTCAGGCTCCCTCTCTCTGCTGGTAGGAGAGTTCTGAAGGGCTTCGAGCTTGACTTGTCTTGTAGTCAGCTCAGCTCAAGCTGCTTGACAGTTTGGGTGTGTGGAAGTTGCCCTGAAGCTTTGGAAGCTGGCTAGCTGTTATATCCTAGCAGGATATAAGCCATGTAACTAAGGCTACTGCAGCAGTGAGTATTCAAACATCTACTGTTATGGTAAGTTCAACTTATACAACTATATTTTCTCATGCTAGTGCCTCAGACACCTGAGCCAGGAATCAAACCCAGGTTGCTTGGGCCATTCTCAGGGTTTTATTCCTCAGTCTACAGCATATATTGGCTACTCACAGTTATTCTGAGCTATGTGCTGCAGTCCTATCATGATAGCTCCATAAGGAGAAAGTAGTTAACAGTTCCTTTCATCTGTTATAAATAGAATGCCTTATATCAACTTGTCTTTAATTGCCAGGTTTGTCCAATTAATGCTGGCAAGATACTGCTATTTACTGACCTGTTAGAAATTTTGCCATTTAAGACACCAATCTGTGTCTGCATTATGTCACTATTTAAGACACCAGTCAGTGTTTATATTACGTAACCATCAAACTCACCAGTAAGATGTCACTGTTCTATCCATAATACTATGGATGCCTCTCCATCAGACAGACAAATATAGATGCTGGGCGATCTCTAGTTCTTCTATCCTACCAATGCACCATTGAGACAGCACTGTGTCCCACATGTGATGGACATGCTGTATTAATAATTACTGTAAAACTGTACAGGCTTTGATTAATCATCAGTTCACCAGACTTGTAAGGTACTTTAAAGGTTGTCTCTGATAGGCAGAAGTATTTTCCTAATTTTAATCAGTTTGTGAGGCCTTTCCATCATCACTGTGATGTTGTACATGAAAGTCTGTTTTGCAGATTTAAACTACATGAAGAGTAAGGGATTGGAATCTGTGGAGGATATATTAAATAGAAACACCCCAGGAAATATCTGTATTTGTACATCATGTTAACTTGTGACATATTAAACAGTGATAAGCACATATTTGTATTTGTTAATTTAAAATGCTGTGGATGTGTTTTGAATATTTTGAAATTGGCCTGACTTCTCAACATACCTGTATATGAAAAGGTACTGCAACAATGATCATTTGTGCAGATATGTGACTGCAGTTTTAAGGGATGACATCATTTAATCAAATAGTAAAAAATAAATCAGTCAGTAAGTTCAAACTATTAAAGTGTATTGGTCATGTTTACAATTGCCTTTGCTTTGCAGCTGATTTAATTTCCTGTTTTACTCCTCAGGCTTTGTGCCTACTGAATGGCGCACAGCAACAGTTATCCCACTCTACAAAGGGGGAGCCACCACTGATCCTGGTAGCTGTCGCCCTATTAGCTTGACGAGCCTGGTCTGCAAGGCCATGGAATGTATCATCATGAAATTCATAAACAAAGACATTGGTAACCTCCACACTCTGGACCCCACCCAGTTTGGGTTTGTGAAAGGCAGATCTTGCTTCCTGAACCTTGTCAACTTCTTTCAGGCAGTCACCAAAGCCATAGAAGAGGGTAATGTGGTTCACACAGCCTATCTTGACCTCGCCAAGGCTTTCAACACCATCCCCATTCTGGAATTATAGCTAAACTCACTAAACTAGGTATAAATCCCTATCTCTCAAGATGGGTTGCCAACTGACTCACTGACAGAACCCACACTGTAAAAGTTGCAGACTCCAAATTTGACTTCAAACTAGTGACAAGTGGAGTACCACAGGGTTCAGTCCTGGGACCTCTCCTGTTTGGTATCTACTTCTCTGAATACAGGCTAACACAGAAGGCCTCTGGCTAACGGAGTTTGCAGATGACTGCAAACTAGGAGCTATAGTCGAGTCCCCAAATGATGTGGACATCCTACAGAAGGGCCTCACTGAGACAAGATGCCTGGTGTCAGAACCATGGCCTGAAGCTCAATGCCAAAAAGTGCATAGTTATCCCCTTTGGTAAAAACTCTGTACCCATGAACTACCACATAGGTGGCAGTCTTCTTAACACCGAATGTGTGATAAAAGACCTTGGGACCCAGGTGGACAGCAGTCTCTCCTTTGATAATCACTTTGCCACAGTAGTCAGGAAATCCTTCTACATGGCACAGCTCATCACAAAAGGGTTCTTATCCAGGAAAAAAAAGGTCATTGTTCCCCTCTACTCGACACTCATTAGACCCATTATAGAGTACACCGCCCCTTTTGGAATGTACCTCACAAGACATCTGCAGCAGCTGGAAAGGCCACAGAAGTACCTCACAAAGAGAATTACTGGCCTCAAACAGATGCCCTACACTGATTGTCTCAAAAAACTCCAGCTTTACTCTGTAGCATATCGCCTACTCCAAGGCGATCTCTGCCTAACATATAAAGCTATGTCAAACCCAGAGCTGTTGGACATGCTACACCTAAAGAAATCCCAATCTCTCCGAGCTACATGCCCTAGGGACCTAAACCTTGTCACCACAATAAACTGGACTTGCTGGAGGGATAGATTCCTGTCCCAGAGACCTCCCATACTCTGGAACAAGCTACCCATCTATGTCAAGCAAAGTTCCTCATTGACACTGTTCAAGAAAAATCTTGATGAGAGGATGGGAAATAGGAAATACACCCTGGGGATCACTTCTGTGGCTCTGCTCGACAGGGGCACAGGAAATTAACTTTCTTGGGTTGGTGTAAGCCAGGGAACTTTGTTGGCTAGGCTTACTTAGGCCAATAACCTAGTACCTACTATGAACCTAAGATAAAGTTGCAGGTGATTTTGCAAACAAGTAAAGATTATAGAGTGCTGTTTGATTTTTTTAGTTTCACTGTTTACTCAGTTTTTCTATACAATAACACCCACAGAATGATGTCATGATAGGTATTTAGCAATGATTTGCATGCAGCTGTAGAGTATTATAGGTCATTAACATTTGCTTGCTTCTCTAGGTGATCTGCTACTTATTTACACTGTGGTTTCACTACTACATTGTCTTGTGGTGTTTTTCAATGTGAGTTGTTCCATCTGCAATAACTAGTTAACATGGCTACTTCTGATGCTTTTATTTATCCTTTGTTGAACAGGTTAATTGCACTAGGCCAGTAGGCAATTTTTAATGGAGACCCAAGCTGGTATTTATACTAGTAGATGAAGTTTGATATGGTCATTAGGAAACTTCCTCTATTCTTTTTGATAGGTGCTATGGGATTTTTTTTACAGCCACCTCAGCTACCACCATTTTAAGCATATGGGATCTCAGTTTAACATCTCATTCAAGGGATGATACACTCAGGAGTGCAGCACTCCCCTTATGCTACACTGCGTTATCAGCAATTGCTCTGCCTGATGTGGGAATAGAACCCACATCCTTTCACACTAAAGGTGAATGTCCTCCCTGTTGCACCACTGACACTGCTTCCATTTAACCTGGGAATACTCTGTAGATTAATTTAGGTTAGTGAGGTATTATAGGTTCAGTCTTTCATGATGTCATGGCAATGATTTTCATTTCTGAGAAAAATGTTCGGGGGGGGGGGGGCTGCAAGCTTTGCATCAAAAACTGTATAATTTGAAAAAAATGTATAATTTGGTATTGTAGATTGTAAGGAGGATATATCCAACTACAAAGATTTGTTAGTTACATTTGCTTTAGTAAATGACCAATACAATTTAAGCAAACATAGAAAAAAAAAATATATATATATATATATATATATATATATATATTTTTAAGGGTAGCTCCTTCAGTCATGTCTTTCTATACAGAGTTTTAAGCATATGACTGGAAACTTTGATATCCCTGCTCTACATAAATTACTGTCAGCCTCTGGTAGTGTTACCTTGAGTAACACATGAAAATGTCCGTGTTCCACAGAGTCTTGCATATGTAAAATCCAGCACAATTCAAAACTCATCATAAATGATATTTGTATCAATGCTTTACCTGGGGTGAAGATAGAGACCTCAGTCCCCCACTTTTTTAAGTGATGTGCTGAAAATCACAGTCCTCCACTTTTTAAGTGTTGTACTGAAAATAAATATCAGACTTTTCATTGTTTGTATAGTTTTCTCATAGCTGTTGCACTGCTTGGATGAAAAAAGTAACCTTTCTTTTTTACAAGCAATATCTTTATTAAATTGTCACATGTGACATAGGCAATCTTACATTTATATAAATGAAAACAAACCATATTGACATAATTTTAGTTGCAAACGTTATACATCACAAACCATATTGACATAATTTTAGTTGTAAACATCACTTACAATCTATCCAGTCATTGTCAGTCAAACATTACATAGCTCATGCAAATCCTCCCTTCTTTAAAACCTTGTTCCTCCTCTGCATGCATTGTTTCCACAATTCCCATTTTTTTCTATGTAATTTGCTCCTTCTCTTTTCTAAAGATCCCAGTTCCAGCTGTTTTCTCTCTCTTACTTTATTCAGTACTTCAAGTTGGTTTAGACTTTGATTTACATTTTCTAGAATTGTTTTTCTGGCAGCTACCATAATTAGACTCAGCAAGGCCTTACTATGAAAAAGGATCCTTTCTTGACTGAGAAAGTAGTGTACATATAGAACTACAGTGTTTAGAGGTGCATGTTGTGACCTTTGTCCTCCTATCATATTGGCTAGACTCAGTTCTCTGATAAAGAAAATACAAATACAGTGCAATGTATATCCACCAATCCTGCTAGCATAGCAGCTGGGGAGGGTCATGCAGATGCTAAACAGTAAAAGCAAATGGTTTTATATCTGTGTTTTCCAGGTCTTCACCATCAGATCTGTTAACGCTGGCAAAGGAATGTGAAGGAAGGGTACAACTTCAGTAGCATGATTTCATTTCAGCAGTATGTACATGTTTGTTTGTTTGTCTTTCGGCTTTTCCCGGTTAGGGGTCGCCACAGCAGAACTCTGCTAATGATTGGTAGTGGATATTTACGTGCCGGGTTACCAGCCCTGATGCACAACCTTCAACGAAGGCACGCCCCATTCACGTATGCCTCCACACAGAATATTTACTAATATATTTGTGGTTTGCTTGTGAATTCTGGGAAAATAGAGAACATGTATCCCAAATGACATTTTGTATAAGGCAGTGAAAGATGGGTGTGTTAAATAACTGAAAATATCTGTTGATAGGTGAAAACAAACAGAACAGCATGGATGAAGAAATCATGCAATGAGTTCCCATTACATAGTCTATATGAATGTATATAAAATTATATATGCGTATTTATTCTTCTTGATTCTAGATAAGAGCATCACTGTAAAACTGTCTGCCTGTTAAAAGGAAAAACAAGATCTCAGTTTTGCTGTTATTAGTTTCAAGTGTAGTTTTTTTGGGACCTCACCTGTTATACATCCACAGCCTCCGTTTGTCTCAATCTGAATCAGCCACGTAATCAGCCATTACACCTGGATCACTGCGCAAAAGGCATTGTGTGTCCAGTGGGCATACCTGAGTAACTTTGTTTTAGCTTCTTTGATATAGAGTAATTAACGTACTGCGGTGGTGGTGCTGCGGTAGCGTCGCCTCACAGCAAGATGTCCCGTTCGATTCTCAGCTAGAGTGTCTTCTGTGAGGAGACATGCGTGAATGGGCATACCTTCGTTGAAGGTTGTGCGTCAGGGCTGGCAACTCGGCACGTAAAAATCCACTGCCAATCATTAGCAGACCGGAGTTCCACTGTGGCGACCCCTAACCGGGAAAAGACGAAAGACGCAACAACAACTGAAATGAAAACAGAAAAGAAAAGAATATCATGTTAAATTGATTGTGTAGTGCAAATGTTGAGGTGCTTGTGAAGTTTTCTTTGTTGGACTGCGTGATTCACAGTTTATATTTCACACTGGATTCTTTTTTGGATTGTTTTACCCATTTCTTTCAATTTGTAAGAGATTGCACTATTACAATGTTGTTAACAAACATATTTGTATTTCTGTTGTTAACTTTGTGTAGCGATGGCCCAGGTTGTGGATGAAAAATAAAGTGTATCAGTCCTGTACTAATTTGGTTTAAAAATATTGTATTTATTTTATTTGTATTTGCTAACCAGGGTATAACACTAATCTCTGTGGACCCCAGAATCTCTGTCTGGTTAAATGACTTGCTCAGAGTCACCCAGTTAGACAGTAGAGGCTGAGGAAATGAAAATCTGGACCACTGGACCACAGAAAACACCTCTTTAATCCTCTTCACAAAAATGTATACATGCATTAAGAAGAGTGTTTCATGTACCACACACACATTTGTTATGTAAGTATGTGGTGTAAAATAGGTGGCATGGGTTGTTTCTTTCCTAGTAGCTGATGACATTAAGGAAGAACTCCTAATCATAAAAGCGGCAGCAAATGTTTTTTTTTTAATTTTTTGGTGAGTGGGTGCAGAGATGCACAGAACTACAGAGGAAACGGAACATTACTTTTAGCACTTACTAAATATTATAAAGTGTTTCTCTTCCACTTTAATGACAGAATTAAAGCAGAGTGTCACATAGCTGGGTTTGAGGTACTCCTCATTTAAGACCTATATGGGCACATAGGTCCCTACATACTGCTACATGGGCAGCGTTTAAGAGACATGTTAAACGTGGAACATGAAGGTGCCAGCCTTAAAAAAAAGTTTTTATTTTTAGATATGATGGAGACAAGAATATCTAACATAACTGCAAGAACAGCATATTACTCATTCAATACCTGGCACTTTACAGATTTTTGATATATTCTGAGCCAGGTCATTGCATACTTGGTTTATGTGACTTGCTTTTCTTAGTGAGAATTTTTAAATGTGGCTTAAATCTGATTGCTGCTTTAACATGTAATTATTTTTTAAAAAGATAACCAACTGTTAGAAAAATTAAAATCAAAGAGCATGTTTGCTATTATGCTTCTTCTTTCCAAAGTAGTGGAAAATAATTGCTGTTAATCATGAATCTTCCAGTCAAGGCAGGAAGAACAGATTTAATTGTTCAGCCTTAGTCAAAGGCAAGGCTCTTAATGAAAACCTGTTATACCTGTGAGCTTTAAAAGTGTTTTGCATCCTGACTTGAGGCAGTTCAAACAGATGGAATGGCTAACTATGTGGAGTAGTATGGTTGTGAAATCTGACATAGTAAGTGCTATATCTTGTAGTTCCCTTCTTTTAGCAGGCTAATTTAGTTCAGATTTATTGAGTAACCCTTTCTGTGAGGCACTCTGAAATAGCCTCCGTATGCTCACAAGTGTATTTACAACTGACACTTTATCAAGAATGTTATCATATTTATATATGGCAGACTTAATGAAGTATTCTGTTCTGAGCATTTTACTGTCTTTTACAAGATAAACTTGATATTACTGTATAATTAGGTTTTCATTGGTTTGTTTGCTTTTCCATCTCTTTTCCGTATACTTACAATTTTTATTCTTGTATGTGCCAATCTACATTGGTTGTTTTTCTGAGAATATAATGCATCCAGTGCTGATAACAATGGACTCTTGATAGCAAGAGCATCCCTATCTACAATTAGCAATTTTAATTTAGACCCTATATGACATTAAGTATCACCCGTTTCCTGGTGCCCGTTCTTTGGACTTTCCTGCATATATTTACTCTAACACCACTCTGTTGGTGGCAGTTTCCCAGCTGAAATTGTCAGATGGAATAGTTAGAACATTTGATTGCTCCAGTATAGCATTATTATTTTAGACCACAAGAATTTTTGAGAATGTACCTAATACCCCCCCTCCCATGTGTGCAAGCCTAAATTGGTTGATTGCTTCCAGATGTTCTTCATGTTTCACTGTTGCAGTCATCACCTGTAGGGTTATCCCTGCTGTGGTAGCCCTCAGCCGGCCCGAATACCAGAGTCAATTTTTTTTGCATCAGCTGCTGTCGCCTGTAGTCTGACGTTAGGTCATCAGTGCTATAAAGCAAGGCAGACGACGTCATTACATCAGTCTTTCTTGCCGTGGAGCCCATAGCAGAAGCAGTTTGCACGAGTGCCAGTCGGTCACTACCAGAAGTTGAATTTCAGCTGAAAATGTCTAAAGCTAAGTACCCCATTGGGGATCCTTTTTTCTTGTACTAACCGATACCGGAAAAAGTTAACAATTGTCTTGCCTGTGGAAAGCAGATCCCACACCAAGACTTCCATTCTTACTGCGTCACTTCTTTAGGCCGAGACCACGACGTCCCCCATTGCTGGTTCTGTGCCCTCTTTAATGCAAGAACCATTCACCGTAGAGCTCTTTTTGTAGACAGTTATTTTCATGTTCCGTCTTCACATTCCGATATGGCATCCATCAGCCAACAATCTGTGGACATTCCGAAAAAATGTAGAGATAAAGATAGAGACAGATGACACAAGGCTAAGCCTTCCGACGACACTACCGCTAAGCAGGTCGTCAGTTCTCCGGAATTCAATGAGGCTCTTTCACAGCCCCTGATGCCCGATTCTGTATCTACGCAGGCCTCTACTGAGACCCTTTTGGAGTCTGGAATGCTGCAGAAATCTTCTTCATCTTCAGGCTTCTTTGGCTGCCTCGGCCTCGGTTGTGTCTGGAGCCATGACACAGGAACCGGCTTCCGAGGAGGCCTTTCGCACTACCGAGTCTAGACAAAAAAACGAAATCTTCGCATCTGACTACCGTTTCTCTCAGACCGACGGATTCTCTCAGGCCTAGAAGCCAGGTCACTCCTAGGAAATCTGCTTCTAGCCACCATCTTGCTACTGCTCCACCGCCCCAAGGACAAATGCTTAAAATGGCAGAGGATCTCATCTCCCTTATCCAGGCAGTCAGGCCACTTCTTCTAAAAGGAAAAGGCATCCTTCTCCAGAAATTATGACATAACAGGATTCTGAGGAATCTGACTGTTCAGTTTTTGAAGAGGAACAGCATCCTTTAACTGCTTATGAGGATTCAGATGCAGAGGAATCCATTCCTTCTTCCTCCTCTCCAGAGGACCTTTCCTTTGGGGAAATCATTCACTTCCTCAGGGAACATTTCCAATGAGAATCTCAGGACATCCCACAGTCTAAGAAAAGACTTTGAGTGTTTCTGGACCTGCCCTAGCACAGACCCCGCCAGCCTACCTATTTTACAAGTAGTGAATGATGTTTTCCATGAATCCACCTTAGCCCCTGATGTCCTCCCTCCTGCTCTCAGTAAACCTGACAGGTACTACAGAGTACCGAATTCCCACAAGTACCTGTACAGAAATCCTGCTGCAGACCCAGAGGTCATTACACAGGGACCTAAAGAAGCTAAGACTAGTTCTGCCAAGAATCCTAATCCTTCTGACAAGGACTTCAGAGCTCTGGACAGATGGGGTAAAAAAGTATACACCCCTGCAACCTTAGCTATCAGAGCACTCAATTTTCAGTTCCATATGTTAAAATATCAACAACACACTTTGGAACAATTAAAACAGAAGATTGCTACCTTTCTTGACTGTGCCATTTCAGAAGAGTTAGCAGATTTACTCCACTCTGCTTGTCAAGTGGCCAAACATTCATTACAATGTGGATATGACACCCTAGAAGCCTCTAGCAGGGCAGCAATGACAGGATCTGTTATTAGGAGACATGCATGGCTGAAGGAACAACTTCTCCCTGATCATGTCAAGTCTAAACTTATTGATGCATCCCTAGATAAGGAGCGCTTGTTTGGGGAAAAAGCATAAGAGGTGCTTAAAAAGATGGAAGACAAAGCAAAATCTATGCAAACAGTAAAAGATTTCTTTCAAGTTCAACCTCCCAGATTCAGCAGGAACTTTCCCTCTAAACACTGGGCCTTCCCTGCACCTAGCAGACAGGGCCAAGGTAAGCCCCGCAGGGGCAGACCATCCAGGCCCCTATCCCAGAGCCAGCAGAGAAGCAAACAATGGACTACTTCCATCTCTAAGGCAGGAAGTTCTAAGCCAGCCTTCTATGGCAAACACTCACAATGACTCCCCCTCCCCCCTCTGTGCCCTCCCTTCACTCATCAAAAACTAAGAGGTAGGCTGTCCCTCTTCAAAGACAATTGGCTTTGTGTAACAAAGGACCAATAGGTCTTAAAGATCATTCTCAGGGATACAAATTCTCTTTCAGCGAACTCCCAATTCCAAGAGGGTACACTTACCACCAAATCAGTGGGTAGAGGCATTGAAACAGGTCCAAACTCTCATATCTCAGGGGACAGTAGAACCTGTCCCCTCAGATCAAACAGGCAAAAGCTTTTATTCCAGACTATTGCTTGTTCCCAGAAAAGAGGCCACTTGGTGCCCCATCCTGGATCTATCCATTCTGAGCACCTTTCTGGTGGTCCCCAGATTCAAAATGCTAACTTTGCAGCAGCTGCTGCCTATGCTAGTAAAAAATGCCTGGCTAGTCACCGTAGACCTAAAAAATGCCTACCTCCACATCCCCATCAGGGAATTGTGCAGAAAATTCCTGCGTTTCAGAGTAGGCTCACAACACGCTGTGCTGCCCTTTGGCTTATCTACTGCTCCCAGAGTATTCACCAAATGTTTGGCCCCGGGCATAGCATTCTGCAGACAGAGAAGTATGTAGATTTACCCTTACTTGAACGACTGCCTCATTCAGGCAGAGTGCACAGAAAAGCTGCTCCAGGATTTTCTCTTTGTCAAATCACTCCTAACTTCCCTACGGTTTACCATCAACGAGAAGAAATCAAAACAAAACCCCAGCAGGAAGATCATTTTCTTGGGAACTGTGCTAGACACAGCATCCCAAATGGCTTTTCTATCCCCAGAAAAACAGAGCTTCCTGCCTCTCTACTTTACCCAGCTGGCTTCCAGAAGTCATGTCACTGCAAGGAAGTTCCTGCAAGCCCTGGGAAACATGGCATCTTGCATCCTTCTCATTCCTCTGGCCGGGATTCACATGAGAAAACTTCAGTGGTATTTAAAGAATCTTTGGTGCCAGAACTCTCAGTCCCTATAGACCTCTCTCCCTCTGATCCCATATATAAGGGCCAAGTTTCTCTGGTGGTCAGAGGCCTGTGCTAGGAACAAGGGTCTTCCCTTCATCCTCCGCCCTACCAGCCAGACCATCACTCACCACCAACACCTCAGACATTGCGTGGGGCACTTACCTAGCAGGCAAGTGCACCCAAGGTCTTTGGGATACCCAGCAACTTCACCTGCACATCAATCAGAAAGAAATGATGGCAGTACAAAAGGCTCTGACATCCTTCAAACCCCATTTCAGGCCAAGGTTCTCCTTATAAAAATAGATAACACCACAGTAATGTGGTATGTCAGCAAACAGGGTGGGACCCAATCTTACCCCCTGTGCAGGTTAGCCATGAGCCTCTGCCTTACAGCCACCTCTATGGGTCTACACCTAATTGCCCAATACCTACCAGGGGTCACCAACACCCTGGCAGACCACTTAAGCAGGAACTTACTGGACTCCCAAGAATGGCAGCTGCACAGGGAAATCTTTCTGCAAATCACTCAGGAGTGGGGGACTCCGGAAGTGTATCTCTTTGACTCACACCTTAAACACCAGCTGCAAAAGGTCTGTACCAGGGTGTCTCTCATCCTAGCATGGAAGGTGGATGCCTTGACCTTCCTCTGGAACTCCCTCTTTGTGTACACGTTCCCTCCTCTGCCCTTATTCCCAAGCTACTGATCAAAATAATGGAGGAGAGACCAAAGGCCATCCTCATTCCTTCAGATTGGCCCAGACAGCGTTGGTGCCCCTTACTGCGCAGCCTGACCTTACAGCCCTCCAAGCAGCTTCCCCTGATCTCAGACCTCTTGACCCAGGTGAGTGGGAAGATACTGCACCCAGACTTACAGACTCTCAACCTTTCAGCATGGCTTATAACGTAAAGGCTATCAAGGAGTCCCTGTTAAGCAAACAGGTCCTAGACATCATCTCAGAGGCCAGAAGGCCCAGCACCAGAAAATCATATGCAGGGAAATGGAAAAGATTCTGCTCCTGGAACCAGTCCAAAGGGGCCTGTACCTCCCATCCTTCCATCCCTCTTACCTTGGATTACCTAGCAGAGTTGCTCACTAGTGGCCTCTGTTTCACCTGTATTAAAATCCATGCCTCAGCAATTTTTGCCCATTACGATTCAGACCCACCCCTCTTCTCTCATCCTTTGATTAAGCAATTCCTCAGAGGGGCTTCTAATATCAGACTTCCCAAAAGGCCTTCCACAACACCCTGGGACCTGAGTTATGTTCTAGAAAAACTAACCTTACATCCTTTTAAACCTGCTGCTTCTACAGAATTGAAATACCTCTCCTAGAAGACTGCCTTCCTACTAGCTATCACCTCAGCCAGAAGGGTATCAGAACTTCAGGCTCTCATGGCTGTTGAGCCCTTCATCATTTTCCATGCAGACAGGGTCTCCCTGAGGACTAACCCCTCCTTTATGCCCAAGGTGGTATCAGATATGTGACCCTCAACCAGGCCATTCACCTACCCACCTTCTTTCCCAACCCTCAAAACAAGGGGGAAAGAATTCTACACTCACTAGACGTGCAGAGACAACTCCGATACTATCTGGACCATACTAAACCATTCCAAAAAACAAACCAGCTACTTGTCAGCTTTGTCCCTGGGGCAGAGAGGAAGCCCATTTCCAAACAAACTATTTTCAAATGGATATCACACTGTATCCATTTCTGCTACAGACTACATGGGAAACCCCCCTAAGTCTATCCATACCCATTCCACTAGGGCAGCCTCCACTTCCAAAACCTTCCTCAGAGGAGTCCCCAGCAGGGACATCTTGGAAGCTGCCACATGGACCACTGTCCATACCTTTACAAAGCATTACCACCTACCTCTTTTTTTGTAAGTCTAGGGCAGGGTTTGCCTCTGCAGATGTTCTTCTTGTTTCACTGTTGCAGTCTTCAGACTTGGGTTATCTGCCTGCAGGTAACCCTCAGTTTGCCCGAATACCAGAGTCTTGGTATTTCTGCATCAGTTGCTGTCGCCTCTTCCATGACATCAGGTCGTCAGGGGTATAAAACATGCAGCCGACGCCATTACATCAGTCTTTTCTTTTCGAGAAGGAGCCCGAAGCAAGAGCAGTTCAAAAGTGCCGGTCGGCCACTACTTGAAATTTTCGTTTTTTCAAGTTTCAGACCTGAAGTCTTCTAAAGCTAAGTACCCCATTGGGGATTCTTTTTTCTTGCTCTAACTGATGTCAGAAAAAATTAACAGTTGTCTTGCCTTTGGAAAGCAAATACCTCACAGAGATTTTCATTCTTACTTCGTCACCTGTTTAGGCCCAGACCACGACGTCCCTCGCTGTCAGTTTTGTGCCTTAACGCCTGAACCATTCGTCGTTGGGCTATTTTTGTAACTAAATTCTTTTGCTCTCATTCTCCGTGTTCCGAAATGGCTTCGGTAAGCCATCTGACTACCGATCTCCTGAAAAAGTGCAAAGACAAAGACAGAGACAGACCTCATAGGTCAAAAACTGCCAACGACGCTTCAGCTAAGCTAGTCTCCAGTCCACAGGTACTCAGTGAGGCGCCTTTGCAGCTCCTGATGCTCGCTTCTGCAGATTCGCAGGCCACTGCTGAGACCCATTCAGAGTCCAGTATGCCGCAAGATGTTTCTTCGACTATGGAGCCTGTGGACGTCTCTACCTTGGATGGGTCTGGAGCCGCTGTGCAGGCACCAGCTTCTGAGGGTGTATTCTGACCTACCGATATTCATATTAAACCGACAACTTCATTTCCAGCTAAAACTACCGAGTTTCTCAGGCCCAGCATTCACACTACGCCTAGAAAACCAACGTCCAAAGCACACGCTCAAGATCCCAGGCCACAAAAACAAAGGCTTAGAATGGCTGAAGACCTTATTACTCTAATTAGGGGAAGCCAGCCTTCCCCTGCCAGAAGACAAAGAATTGAATTTCCTTCTGATTCTACAGACCAGGAGTGTGATGACTGTGATCCTTCTGATTACCAGGACATGCCCTTATCTACCTATGAGGACTCAGATGCAGTGGAATCCATTCCCTCTGCCTCCCCTCCAGAGGATTTTTCTTTTGGTGAAACCTTGCATACCTTAAGAGAGCATTTCTGCTGGGAATGCCAGGACTACCCTCAGTCCAAAAAGAGACTCAGGGAATTTTTAGATTTGCCTCAGCACAGGCCTCTAGCTATATCCCCTGTCCTGTATATTGTATATGATGTCTTCCTGGAGTCCAGTCTTACTCCTGACACCATACCACCAGCTCCTAGAAAATTGACAGGTACTACGGAGTACCTGACTCTCACAAATTTCTCTTTAAGAATCCTACTACGGATCCAGAGACCATTTCTCAGGGACATAAAGGCATTAAGGAACTAATTAAACAAAAAATGGTGTTACTTTCAGATTGTACAGAAAATAAAGATTTACAAGAGTTAATGTATTCTGCAAACTAAGTTAGTAAACATACTTTGCAGTGTGGCTTTGATGCCTTAGAAACATCTTGCAGGGCTGCTGTCACTGGGTCTGTACTGAGAAGGCATGTTTGGCTAAAGGAACAAGCCTTGCCTGACCATGTCAAAGCAAAATTACTAGATGCTCCATTAAATCAGGAGCATTTGTTTGGCACAAAAGCAGAAGAAGTTCTTAAAAAGATGGAAGAAAATGCTAAATCTATGCAAACCGTCAAAGATTTCTTACAGGTGCAGCCACCTAGATTCAGTAGGCATTGGCCTTCAAAAAAATGGTCCTTTCCAGTCCCTCTCAGTTCAAACCCAGGGGAAACAGACCACCAAGACTACAATCTCAGGGTATGCAGAGATCTAAAACCAGTGAGTGGTAAGCCACTCCCATATGGGAAATGTTCACAATGACTTTCCAATTATCCTTCCCAGCCCTGCCCAAGTCCTTGTGCCCCTAGGAGGAAAACTCGCCCTTCATGCAAAAAACTGGGTGTCCATTATTCAGGACCGATGGATTCTAAACATTGTATCCCAGGGATACAGATTCTACTACCACTCACTGCCAACTCCAAGGAGGTTGCCAGACCTTCCTCCAAACCAGTGGGCAGAGGCTCAAAAGCAAGTACTTTCCCTTCTCCATATCAGGGCTATTCAACCTGTTCCAGTAGAACAAACGGGACAGGATTTCTACTCCAGACTGTTCCTGGTGCCCAGAAAAGAGGGCTCTTGACGCCCTATCCTGGCTCTATTAATTCTCAACACCTTTCTGGTGGTCCCAAAATTCAAAATGCTTACACTGCAACAGCTTCTTCCTATGCTAGCCAAGGATGCCTGATTAGTCACCCTAGACCTAAAAGCTTGTTAGCATATCCGCATAAGGGAGTCTTGCAGGAAATGTCTATGTTTAAGGGCAGGTCCATGCACTATCAGTTCTCTGCACTTCCCTTTGGCTTATCTACTGCACCCAGAATATTCACAAAATGCCTGGCTCCAGCCATTGCATACTGCAGGCAGAGAAATATTCAAATCTACCCATACTTGGATGATTGCCTGATTCAGGCGGATAGTCAGGAATTTCTACTTCAGCACCTGATATTTGTAAAAGGACTTCTCACTTCACTGGGATACACCATCAAGAAAAAGAAATCACAACTGGTGCCAAGCCAGCAAATTGTATTCCTGGGAGCAAGCTTAAACACAACTTCCCAGATGGCATTCCTCATTCCAGAAAAGCAGGTCCATTTGACAAACTATTTCAAACTAATGACCAACAAAATCTAGCTATCTGCAAGGAAAATACTGCAAGCCCTAGGGTTTATGGCCTCATATTGTTGTTGTTTTTCTTTCGGCTTTTCCCGGTTAGGGGTCGCCACAGTGGAACTCCGGTCCGCTAATGATTGGCAGTAGATTTTTACGATGCCGAGGTGCCAGATGAACATCCAACCTTCACTGAAGGCACACCCATTCACACATGTCTTTTGAACGCTACTCGACCGCGGGGAGGACATGCAGACTCCACACAGAAGGCTCTTGCTGTGAGGCGACAATGCTACTGCTGCGCCACCATGGCCTCATGCATTCTGCTAATTCCATATGCAAGACTGCATATGAGGAAAATTCAGTGGTACTTAAAAAGTCTCTGGTGTCAACATTCAAAACCAAGAACCAAAATACCTGCAAAGGTAAAGTGTCAGAAGAAAGCTCAGCGTTCTCGGTAGGACTGCTGTATCACTAAAAAGCTGCTGGTATGCCAAAAGCGAATCCAAGGTCCATAAGCAAAGATGTTTATTGTAGCATAAAACCAATAGAAGCGTCGACCTAGGTTTAGATTCGTGTCACCGAACTTCTTCAGAACAATAAAAACAATACAAAAGGCTCTTAAATACTGACTAAGGTTGCAGTGAATGCCTCAATTAATCAATTAACTTCCCGCCAAAAAACTCTTACATATTTATATACCCACATATACCAGCAGCAATTAAAGAACTTCATGCTATCCTACAATTACTCTAAATTATTAAAATTATAAATGTGCCTAAAAACAACGTGCGCTTAGTGCATAAAACATTAAACATTATACATTGTTACATTATTCATTAAATACAATGATAATATGTCTGTCTGCTCACAATATAATAAATCCTAATGTAAGTTGTGTAAAATTAAACTAATACAAAAACACTACAAACTGCTCGTAATTTATAAATTGCATTACCACTGGTTGTTTACATAAAAAATATATATGTATAGTAAATAAATATTGTGCATTTACTGAAATCAGTAACCTTTATGTTATTATACCGTAAAATAGGTTTTATACTGATATATTCATTAAGTCCGGGACTGATGAGCATTAAGGTATATTTGCATCCTCAATTCTAAAATGTCCAAGTTAAATTTTGTAACTTTGCCCTGTGCATCAAAGTACAAATGTGTTACCCCAAAAACTTAAAAGAATGGTCTGCATGTTGGTTTATATGTCTGGCTAAGGCGTTAGTTGTTTTATGATTTCTAATGTCAGTAAGTGTTCCTTGACTCTGTCTCTTAAGTGTCTACTGTCTTGCCAACATAAAACTTTCACAATTTTGGCAGACTGCAATATATACAATATTGGTGGTGTAACAATTGATGTATTGACCTATGTTTATATTCTGATTGTTAACTGTCACCACTCTATCTATGTTTATCATGTACCTACATGAACACCTACCACACTTGAAACTACCCTTGGGTTTATTGGAAAAATCCTTGGGTTTAACGTTCAGATTTTCAAAAGTTCCTTAAATGATGTATCTTTTCTATACACATAAGTTACACACCCTTTAAAATTTTCCCTATTGTTTTGTCTGTGCTAATAAAATTCCAATTTTGTTCACTATATTTTGAATTTTAATTGCTATATCATTATAAGTAGTGATATATAGGGAATGTTGTTACAAACAAATTTCCTAATGTCCACAAGGTCGCCAACCACACTATCAACTGATGTAACTTCACTGGCATGCAATAAAGCTTTGTAAAATCCTTTACATCTTTTATCTGTTACCTCTTTGGCAATATTTTTACAAAGATCTTTTGGGTAGCCTCTATTCAAGAATAAAGTGACAATAAAATTGACTTCCCGTTCAAAGTCCACCTCCTCACTGACCATTCTAGCCTCACCATCTGACCCTTAACCACTGCCTTCTTTTGGTGGTGAGGGTGCCAGCTGTCATAATGTAAATATGAGTTTGAGAAGGTGGACTTCCTGTATATATTGGAAACCAGCTTTTTCCTACTTCTGTCATATGTCAAGCAAATGTCCAAATAACTAATACTTTCTTGACTGGTAACATATGTAAAATTTAGGAACCAGACGCTACTATTGATATATTCCAAAAAACTATTTAAAATGACTTGGTCCCCTCTCCAAATAATAAATAGGTCGTCAAAAACCGACCGTAAAATTGAACATATTTAAAAATTCTGAATTAAAAGCGAGTTGGTTTCCCAAAATGTTAGGACAAAGTTAGCAAAATTGGGGCAGGCTGCCCCCATGGCAACCCCACTCATCTGTTTATAATGTGCCCCTTCAAAAAATATAAAATTATTTTTCAAGACAACTTCCATTAACTTAACTATCACATTCACTTTGTTCTGATCATATAGTTTTGTAAAATATAGTTGTTCTTCCAACCACTCAAGCCCTCTATCATGGGGAATGACGGTAAAAAGATTACACACATCCAGAGTAATGAATGTGTCACCTTCATTAAATGCTATTGATCTAATTTTGCCCAAAAAGTCCCATGAATCCTTCAATATGTGTGGAAAAAACTTTATACCCGGTTTTAAATGATAATCTAGGTATTGACTAATAAAATGTGTTTTACTCCGCTTTCCGTCCACTAATCAGAATTATGAAACCCGATAAGGGAAGTGGGATAGTCATTGTGGACCACAATGATTATGTTTCATACATGAACACTTTACTATTGGGTAACACCTACAGAGAAGTTAGTAGGAATGAAATTAATATAGCGCATGGCAGAATAGATAATACTCTATTTGATATGCTTTTCCAAGGAGAGTTAGATGAGCAGGAGTGGCAATTCTTAAAGAATGAATACCCAGTTACAAGTGGGATTTTTGGAATCCCCAAAATACATAAAGGCCTTGACAACCTGCAATTTAGACCTATAGTGGACATATATTGCCAAAGAGGTAACAGATAAAAGATGTAAAGGATTTTACAAAGCTTTATTGCATGCCAGTGAAGTTACATCAGTTGATAGTGTGGTTGGCGACCTTGTGGACATTAGGAAATTTGTTTGTAACAACATTCCCCTATATATCACTACTTATAATGATATAGCAATTAAAATTCAAAATATAGTGAACAAAAATTGGAATTTTATTAGCACAGACAAAACAATAGGGGAAAATTTTAAAGGGTGTGTAACTTATGTGTATAGAAAAGATACATCATTTAAGGAACTTTTGAAAATCTGAACGTTAAACCCAAGGATTTTTCCAATAAACCCAAGGGTAGTTTCAAGTGTGGTAGGTGTTCACATGTAGGTACATGATAAACATAGATAGAGTGGTGACAGTTAACAATCAGAATATAAACATAGGTCAATACATCAATTGTTACACCACCAATATTGTATATATTGCAGTCTGCCAAAATTGTGAAAGTTTTATGTTGGCAAGACGAGTAGACACTTAAGAGACAGAGTCAAGGAACACTTACTGGACATTAGAAATCATAAAACAACTAACGCCTTAGCCAGACATATAAACCAACATGCAGACCATTCTTTAAGTTTTGGGGTAACACATTTGTACTTTGATGCACAGGGCAAAGTTACAAAATTTAACTTGGACATTTTAGAATTGAGGATGCAAATATACCTTAATGCTCATCAGTCCCCCGGACTTAATGAATATATCAGTATAAAACCTATTTTACGGTATAATAACATAAAAGGTTACTGATTTCAGTAAATGCACAATATTTATTTACTATACATATATATTTTTTATGTAAACAACCAGTGGTAATGCAATTTATAAATTACGAGCAGTTTGTAGTGTTTTTGTATTAGTTTAATTTTACACAACTTACATTAGGATTTATTATATTGTGAGCAGACAGACATATTATCATTGTATTTAATGAATAATGTAACAATGTATAATGTTTAATGTTTTATGCACTAACGTTGACGTTGTTTTTAGGCACATTTATAATTTTAATAATTTAGAGTAATTGTAGGATAGCATGAAGTTCTTTAATTGCTGCTGATATGTGGGTATATAAATATGTAAGAGTTTTTGGGAAGTTAATTGATTAATTGAGGCATTCACTGCAACCTTAGTCAGTATTTAAGAGCCTTTTGTATTGTTTTATTGTTCTGAAGAAGTTCGACCGAAACCTAGGTCGACGTTTCTATTGGTTTTATGCTACAATAAACATCTTTTGCGTTTATGGACCTTGGATTCGCTTTTTTTGGCATACCAGCAGCTTTTTAGTGATACAGCAGTCCTACCGAGAACGCTGAGCTTTCTTCTGACACTTTATCTGGTGTCAACATTCTTAGGACCTGGAAACAGTGATTCCTATCATACCTTGTCTAAGGGCAGAGTTCCTTTGGTGGGCAGAAGCTTTCAACCACAACAAGGGACTTCACTCAACCTCTCTCTACCCAAATCCTGACAACAGAAGTATCAGACTATGCATTGGGGGCTCATATGGAAGGCAAATGCATTCAAGGCAAATGGAGCCCAGAACAAATTCCCCTGCATATCAATCAAAAAGAGATGCTAGCTGTACAGAATGCTTGGACAGTCTTCAAATACCTTTTTCTTCCAGGACAGCTCCTGATAAAGACAGACAACACCACAGTTATGTGGTACATAAACAAGCAGGGTGGAACTCTTTCTTACCCACTCTGCAGGTTAGCCTTGGTTCTGTGGAACACAGCCTTGAGCATCCAAGTGCACCTACAAGCTCAATTCCTGCCAGGCAAGCAAAATTCACTGGCAGACGACTTAAGCAGAAATCTACTGGACCCTCATGAGTGGAAACTGGAACCCAACTCATTCAAACTTCTAACCCAGAGGTGGGGAACACTGGAGGTGGACCCTTTTGCCTACCCCCAAAACCACCAATTGAGCAAATTGTGCACCAGGAACCCTTACAGCAGAGCCTGGAAGGTGGACGCCCTATCCTTTATATGGGAAAACCTCTCAATTTATGCCTTTCCTCCTCTGCCCCTCCTCTCAAAAGTACTACTCAAGATCAAACACAACAGGCCAAGGGCAGTCCTTATTACACCAGACTGGCCACGCCAGCACTGGTACCTACTCCTACGCAGTCTGAGAGCAGTGCCACCCTGGCACCTAACATCACACACCTTCTCTGCTGTCTCAGCAGGAGGGACAGATTTTGCATCCACAGCTGCAAACCCTAAACCTTGCAGCCTGGCTTATTCCCTAAGTGCACCACCAGCAAACAGGTGCTGGACATTATCCTTGAGGCCAGAAGGCCTAGTACTAGGAAATCCTATGCTGAAAAGTGGAAAAGATATTGTTCTTGGAGTCATTCTCAAGGAAAGGACACAGTTGTGCCCAACTTACCTCAAATCCTTGATTACCTAGCAGAGCCTCTCCACAGAGACCTGTCCTTCTCATCCATTAAGATTCATGCCTCTGCCATCTCAGCTCATTATAATACTCAGCCTCCTCTCTTTTCTCACCCTCTCATTAAACAGTTCCTGAGAAGAGCTAACAATTTAAGGATCCCTAGGAGAGCTCCCACCCCAACCTGGGACCTTAACTTTGTACTGGAGAAGCTCACACTTCCCCCCTTTGAACCTGCTGCTTCAGCAGAGTTAAAATTCCTGTCTTGGGAAACAGCCTTGCTTCTAGCTATTACTTCAGCAAGAAGAGTGTCTAAGTTAAAGGCACTAATGACGGTGGAACTCTTCCATTATTTTCCATACTGACAGGGTTTCCCTCAGGACTAACCCTTCCTTTATGCCCAAGGTGGTATCCAGTGTGGCTTTAAATCAATCCATCCATTTACCAACCTTTTTCCCTGATCCTCAGAATAAAGGGGAAAAGATTATGCACTCCTTGGACGTGCATAGACAGCTCAGGTTCTACCTTGACAGGACTAAGCCTTTCAGAAAATCTGACCAGGTGCTAGTCAGCTTTGCTACAGGGGCAGAGGGCAAGGCCACTTCAAAGCAAACCATTTCCAAATGGATAGCACACTGCATCCATTTCTGCTACAAGCACCATGGAAAACCTACCCCTCTGGGGATCAGAACTCATTCCACTAGATCTACTTCAACCTCTGCTGCATTTCGTAGGGGAGTCCCTACCAGGAACATCCTGGAAGCTGTAACCTGGAGTTCTGTACATACCTTCACCAAGCATTACCACTTACCTATTTTTTCTAAATCCAGAGCTGGATTTGCTACAACAGTCTTACAAGGCCTGCTAGCCAGCCCCAACACTTCTTGACTGCCTCCACCCTTTTTTCAGCTCTGGGAATTAACCCAAGTGTGATGACTGCAACAGTGAAACACGAAGAACATAGTACAGTTGTGTGCACTTACCATAAATGTAGCTGTTCGAGTGTATTCACTGTTGCAGTCCTGGTTTCCCTCCCTCCAGCCCCCTGGCTTTCTATATCCTTTCTACCTATCCTCTTTATGGCCATCTTTTATGGCAGGGGTATTTACTTTTTACTGGAGGTGTTCCACACCAAGTAATAGCTTCCTATGTTGGGCGCTACTGACATCTGGGGCAAGAAAAACTGATGTAATGGCATCTTCTGCATGTTTTATACCCCTGACGACCTGACATAATGGAAGAGGTGACAGCAACTGACACAGAAATCCCAAGACTCTGGTATTCAGGCCGACTGAGGGCTACCTGCAGTCAGATAACCCAAGTGTGATGACTGCAACAGTGAATACACTAGAACATCTACATTTATGGTAAGTGTACACAACTGTACTTTTTGCAGGGCCTGCTGACCCTTGCCTAGGACTCTAACCTATCCTTCCACTCCTCTCCTCAGCTTTGGGAATCCTCCCACAGGTGATGACTACAACAGTGAAGCATGAAGAATATAGTACAGTTGTGTACACTTACCATAAATGTAGATGTTCGAGTGTATTCACTGTGTCAGTCCTGGTTTCCCTCCCTCCATCTCCCATATAGCATTTTCCCCTAGGGGACATAAGCTTCCCATGGTGGCTTTTAGCCACCAGGTCCACTTTTCCTTATTTCCTTGTCCTTCTTATGGGTTAGGGCAAGAAAAACTGATGTAATGACGTCGGCTGCCTTGCTTTATAGCACTGACGACCTGATGTCAGACTACAGGCGACAGCAGCCGACACAAAAAAACATTGACTCTGGTATTCGGGCTGGCCGAGAGCTACCACAGCAGGGATAACCCCACAGGTGATGACTGCACCAGTGAATACACTCAAACATCTACATTTATGGTAAGTGTACACAACTGTACTTTCCCTACATCTGGTTTAGGCATGTGCCGACCTGGCCTCTGGACAGCAAGCTAGTCTTAAGTCGTGCAAAGACACCTGGCCCTGCAAGCTGGATTTTGGGTAGACAGCATCTGTTGCATCTGTAAAGTCACATGTACAACCATTACTACTGTTTGAAACTTGCTAGCTTCCTTAAATGCCTGTTAGTCACTCCCTGATATTTGGATTTCCATGTCTTTTCATATACAAACAGGAACTTATTCATCTACTAGGAAATTGCTTTTGATTTATTAGGCTATGGGCTCTGCTGCTTGCTTGACTCTAGGCTCATAACTTTGTACTGTGCCACCAGCACAAGAATATTGGGGTGTTATATGATCTGAAATAAATTCATTGCTTTATAGCCTCCCATATGGCTTGTCATTCTCTTCTTCATGTATCATCTAATAAATCTGAATTACGTTATTCAGGGAATACTCTAATGTTTAAAGTGGGTTGCATCACTAATGAAAAGACCAGAAACCATACATGTTGAGTTATAGCAACGTTATTTAAAGATAAAAACTGAATATATTTACTTAGGTTCAATGAGTCATTTGTCTTCCCTATTTGAAAAGCTAAAAAAGTTAACTCAATTGTCATTTGTGTCCCCAAAACTTAAACACTCTAGGGAGACTGGCTTTTCGCCATAAACACATCCAGACATGGGAAGTTCCTTCCCAGCAGCATCCACTGTAATTATAGAATTAGCAGAAGTTCCCTTTCCTCAACAGCTGTACCTAGGCATTAATGTGTGTTCCATTTTGTCAGCTTTTACCCATTTGGTTTCTTTTGAAACCTAATTCAGGAATTTGCTTTTGTTTTCCTAATAGCTGCCTGCCTGACATTTGTGTTTCCTGCATTTTCTGCATGTTGTCTGTGATGTACTTCTTGTCCCATCTGTGAATTATTTATAATTTCCTTGGTCATACCTAAAAAGTAGATGTAGAATATATTTAACTCATCAGCAAACAGTAACAAGGCAAATACATTTTCTCTTTAATGTGTGCATGCAAGGAAGTAATTATGCCTCTTTCTTTTACTTCCTCCAGCTTCCAACATAATGTAATCAGTTTTTATTTCTGAAATTTAAAGTAAGAGCTCTTTGTTTGTGCATTCCTTGTTTATGTTCTGTATGTTATACATTTTTCTGCCATTATATCACAGATTTTTAAATGTATTGTTGATACCTTACTTCAGCAGTGACCTTCAGCTCCAGGGATTCTACCAGTTCCTTTTCCTACCTTACTAATTTCCTCTAGAGGCAATGCCTGTCTAGACAACCTCATTGGAGCTGGTTCACTACAGGCATGTGTTTTTTATAGTTATGTATTTCACAAACTCCTTCGCCCTCCCATGTTGCACATCAATGTCTGTGTTAATGCTGGATACTTCCATATATGGCTTACTTATACATTGGTGAAGCATTTATAACTGAGTGGTTTTAGCAAGATTTTGTATTATTGTAGGCCACTGAAATGTTGAGAATTATATGGATCAAGCCACTGAAGTGGTTCATTGTTTTTGTGTTTCATGTTTCCCTACAATAATGTGACTGTGCAGTTTGTATGTATAAGTTGGGGAGGTGTGGCAGTCCAAGACCACCACACGGGGGATACATGGTGCAAGGGGGCTAGTCCTCCAGCAGAAAATTTGTTTTCCAAGCTGCAGTTATAGAAGCTAAAAAAAATGCTGGAATGTGACTTGTTTTAGGATTTGCCAGTTGAACGCTGGGAAATTGCCGTATGTTCCCAACCGGGTCTACTTCAGAACAACGAAACCTCACAACACCGAAGACTAAAACACCGAGACCAAAACAACGAAACTCCACAACACCGAAAACCACATAAGTATAACACACACAAAAAACATACACAAATACATACACAACTGCCCCAAACTACCAACCACAACACCCTACACTACAAATAGGCAGGGGGACAAGCCCCCCTGCACCCCCCACCCCCCCCTACTTTAATATTCTAATTCCGAGATCGCACAGACACACAAGGCAAACTCACACCCACACACTACAGTCCCTCACAGACACACACACACACACACACACACACACACACACACACACACACACACACACACACACACACACACACACCACAGTCACAACACACACTTACACACAGCACTACCCCTCACAAATACACTTACACATGCATAATCACCCACAGCGGAACACCAAAAGTGCAAAATCAAAATCCTGCAACACTGGGATTTTGAATTTCACGCTTTTCGGTGTTCTGCCGTTTTGTTGTTTTGGTCTCCTTCAAGACACTTTCGATGTTCTGGTCTTTCGGTGTTTTGAAGGAGACCCTCCCAACCACATGATTTACCTTGAAATTTTTGCAGACATATGCTTTCACTTCTTACAACAGCAGTTTCCCCTAGGTTTTCATAGGAGTTGCTTTGGTCATGGAAGGGCTGTCACCTTCACCATGGAAAAGGCATTGGCTACTCATGCATTCAACTTCCCAACTATATGCACCCCTCCAGATTTGTTGCCACTAATAAAACCTAGGCTGCTGGCAGGGCAAGCAGATATCCTGCCCCTTTCTGCATAGCTGGGGTGGCAGACTTATGTCTTACATATTGGATGCAAGCATGTGAGCATAACTTCATGCTAGTTTTCTCCAAATTTGAGCATAGTCCACATAATTTAAGTCATTTTAGATAACTGAACAGTTTGTACTGTGATTTGTGGACAACCAGAATCTCTAAACACAAATGCTGTGCTCCAATTGCCCAAAACTACTTGCTCAAGTGCATAACATGTACTTGTAAGTGAGTCTCAAGTAGTGGCAACAATCAAAAACTATAGAACTTGGAAAGGCTGCACCCCCACACTTTATTATTTTCAGTCTGAAGTCACAGCACCACAGGGAAAGACTAGTCATTTAAATCATGTAAAACCGTATCAGGCAGTAAAGATCATGATCATGTACAGGGAAACAGAATGTCTGTGTTAACATCCTAGCCATACAGAGACTGTTTTTTCACTTAACATTTGCATCTGTACAATGCAAACCCTCCAGAAACTTGTTTCGAACAGACAAAATTGTGTAATATTTGCACAGAGGGAGCTATGCTGAAGTACTTTGTACTGAGATGGAGTAATGTGGCTGCAGGAATGTTCCTCTTTTTTTTGTATTTTAATTTGCACCCACACTTAAGCAATGACATTACAAGCTTAGCCATGTTACCTGCTTGTGGGTCAACTGTGTTATTCACTACTTTCCTACCTGTTACTGCAGTTGTGCATCATGTCAGTAAAATCAACCAATGTTAACTTGTAAGTGATTGCAGCTATCACTTACCCGAAGATGCCAAAATAAATGGCTAAATTGTACCCACTGTTGCAATAAAAAAGCAGTTGTGTATTTATATGTTATTGTTTGTGTTTTCTGTATTTTAGTCAGTTATTTGTGGGGATGCAACCGTGGCATAATTCTTTGCAAAGAAACGGCAAAAAACTTGCAGAGGTTCTGTTAATGTTTTGTTATGGTAGTGATCTAGCAGGTAGTATTATATGTGAATACTCTTCCTAATTGTAAAGTGGATATCCCAGTTATGTATACTGTAATGAGAAAAATAATTTGT